>NC_080054.1:10682764-10735264 GCF_026212465.1 Amaranthus tricolor
ATATAATAATATAATTATTCAACTGATTAGTCAAGTAAGTTAATGACAATAAAAATATATAAAACAATTCATGAAATGATAATAATATAATTATTCTAATAAAAATTACTAAAGCAAATTAATGACAATAAAAATAAAATATAAAATAATAAAAAATATAAAAAACTCAAGTAAATAACAAAGGAAAAAAAATATATACTAAATAAATAATAAAATTAAATCAAATTAATGACAATAAAAATTAAATATAAATAATAAAAATAAATAAAACCACTCATGTAAAGATAAAAAACAAGCCACATAATAGAATAAAAA
Organism: Amaranthus tricolor; assembly: GCF_026212465.1. Lineage (NCBI taxonomy): Eukaryota > Viridiplantae > Streptophyta > Magnoliopsida > Caryophyllales > Amaranthaceae > Amaranthus > Amaranthus tricolor. The sequence goes on from NC_080054.1 coordinate 10,683,080, forward strand.
AATCATTAACCTCTTCTAGTTCTTTAGTTTCCGAAGGAACAGAAACAAGAACACGAGCTGTACGGGCATCAGAAAATCGCACAGACGACTGGAAAAGGGACCCCTCCAGTGAAGAAGACGCTCCCTCGAAGAACAGCTGACAGGTGACGGCTTCCTTAGGACGGCTTGTATCTTCGCCGGCCTGCCTCTCCTGCCCATGGCCGGAATCGGTTGAGATTCAGAGAGGAGAAGTCGGGCAAGTGAAAATCGCCAGACAGAGAAGATGTGGAAGAGTATTATTATTATTATTATTATTATTATTATTATTATTATTATTATTATTATATATTTGGCCAGAATAAAGGACTATACTACCTACAAATTGCAATCCTTTCCAACTTAATTGCATTAGTATAGAAAACAAGGTCCACCATCCATGAAGGGTTTCCCTTGCCCACAATTCATGTGCATTAAAGCTGTGAGGACCCACATTCCCTATTGTAGCACTTTATTATTATTATTATTATTAGTTAAATTCCCGTGGAAAATACGAATACTTAAATACTTATATGAATAATGATATTATTTTATAAAATTAATTCATTTACAACATACACTTAATTATTAATCTTTGTACTGTTATAATATTATCATAATCAAAGTGAATAAATAATTTATCATACAACAATATCAAAACAACACTTTTAATAATTATTGAAAATTAAGACATAAAATTTAAAAGTCTTTAACGATACGAATTTAGTTGAAAAAATAGTCAAATTAGTTAGCTTATTCATTATGTGATGATGATTTATCTATGTTCAAATAATAAAGATTTACATGTATATTTGTTTTTTAATTTATATAAGGTAATATTGTATTTCAATAGATCATCACATAGATTTATAGTTAATCAACAAATATTTTATGTTTTAATGACTTAATTATTTCTTTAATTATCAAGTCAAATATCAAAAATTTTCATATCAATCAATGACATAAGAGAGTTGGAAAAATTTTTAATTACAATGTGACACGTGTCATTAAGACATTTATTTATTAGCTTTTTTTGTTTTTTATTGATTATTGATTATTGATTATGATAACGGTTAAATGAACGAAGTTTTAGTTTTCTTTATGATGTGAGATAACAAAAAATTATAGGTTTACATCAATAGATCACATATATTTACATCCAATCAACAAATATTACAATGTGTTAATTATTTCGTTTAAATATGAAGTTAAGTATCAAACTTTTCCATGTTAATGATAGCAAATAAGTTGAAAATTTTTTAATAAGTTTAGTATATATTTTATGTATTATTTATTTATTGATTATTAATTATTGATTTTTTAATTAGTTTTATGATTTTATAGTAATCACCCTCAATAAAGTAAATATTTCCTCTCCCAACCACACAAACCAAATGACAATGAACCAAATCAGTCAAAAATTAATCCTATCAATTATCAGATTTATAACCCTAATCATAATAAAGCAAATCCACTCATAATCATGTACAAACATTATAAGCCTTTCCAAATCAAATCCTACTTTTCATTCAATTATATTACATACTCAGTAACTAAAAATTAGATATGGCAATTCAGTTCGAATACGACCCTAGTCCTACTCTATTTGAAGAAAATAATTCGATTTGAATCCGAGGAAAAAGTTATCCGACTCCGACTCCAACTTTACGATGCGAGTCCGAGTTAGAGACGGACCGAAGTTGTCCTTATTAAAAATCCGACACTCTGACCCGTCCCCGACTCTGAAGGAAATCCAACTTTGAATTTGACTTTTACCCTCAATATTTTATTTCATTTAGAACTCTTGACGTGACTAATTCAAGCTCTCTCTCATACTAATTGTAATTTTCGATTTGAAAAAGTACTTGGTATTTTTATTTAGATTAATCAATAAGAATACGAAAAATCAGATCAAGAGAAATAAAATACGCCAAATTAAAAAGCGAGAAAATTTTGTTAAATTGTAGTAGTAGGACTATTTCTCTTATTCAACTTGAATGCAAAGTACATAAATTTTTGTTAAATTTTATTTGAAAAATATACTTTGTTAATTTTGTACACTTTAAATTCATTAGTACAATATCACAACGATTAAGGTTGATAATAATCCGACTCCGCATCCGAGACCCTCCGAGTTGAGGTAAAATTGAGTTCATGTAATCCCACTCCGAGTGGAGGTGGACCTAAAACAAAGTCTGACTATTATCCTGATCAAAATTGGACTATGTATAATCCGAGCCGAGTCTGACCCATTGTCATCTCTAATCAAAATCATCAAAACAAACATAAACAGCAAAAGGGCACAACATAATAAGGTATCAAAAACTTGATAATCAGTTTGAATTTTAAATGGATTACAATGTTGTACAAAAAAAGCAATCAAATGTAGTATCCCAAAACTTTTACATTAATAAAAACCATTACAAAGCTCCTCTTGTTTACATTAATGAAGATGTTTATCTTAAATAGGGGACATTTTGAGCATGTTCAACATGTTCGAATGGATAGAGATTCAAAATTTGGGGAATGTTTTAAAATACAAAATTGTTAAAAAATTTGTATTTGCACAAGATTTTTAAAGAATTTGTCAATTTTTATTCTGCCTTGGTACTAACAGTGGTATTCCAAAATTTGGATCAGTCACTTACTCTTACTCCATGAGGCAACCAATCCCGGTATATTCAGGATTTGATTAGTTTAGAATAGGCTTTTTTTTTTTTTTGAAGTAAGCAAAAAATAGATCTAAAACTAAATTATAATTTTAGATAACAAACCCGATAATAAAAAAATTATTAAAACAAGATAAAAACAAATTACCTAACTTTATTGAAAAAAGGACTAAGAAATTTGAAGAGACCAAGTTGTTTGGAGAATTGTACTCTTAATGGAAATGTAAATGAAAATTTAATTATTAGAAATAAAAAGAAAAAAAGAGAAAAGTCTTATAAAGCTTTCAAAGGAAGCTTTTCATGGGTAGTAAATTAAGCGCCAAAACTATTAGTGAAGGAATAACACGTGGCTTATGTTTTTATTGTATTATTAGAAGTTATTATTATTATTATTATTATTATTATTATTACTATTATTATAACTATTTTTTGATGAATAAAATTTTATTATAGAAAAAATCACAATATAAAATTCGGGAACATTCCAAGATAGCAAAACATAAAACGATACATCATAACAAGAAAATTATTAGCCTATACAACAACGTAAGAAGACAAGAAAGTAAACATGAGCCTCACCAAAGTTAAGTAGTTGAGTCAACCTGTAACCTCATAGCACAATAATACACAACAATCGGCAACAGACTACGCTTGGAATGCAGCAAACCAATAACCCAACAAACGAAATTTGGCAGAAACAACTTAAAAAGTAAAAATTATCATCATACTAGCAGGGTTTATTGTCACCAATCAGGTAGCAGTTATGATCAGTCGACAAAGTAGTTTTCCTTATACCTAATAAAGAAACTCAAGTAAAGCACATGCTAAAAAAAGATTTTACATATACTAATCAACTCATTGCAGTAAAAAAAGAAGTAAAAATTAGAATGAAAACCTTGTTCATCCTCGTCATCTTTATCACCCTCAGAAAAAAAAGGTTTGTGGTTTTAGCAAAAAAAATAAAATAAATAAAAATAATAAAAATCAATTGTAATCCTATTTTACTCATCAAAAGGTTGTGCCAGATTTCATTGATAAACATTTGAACACAAATAGTTATAATAGGGAGAGTCGTCATCATCATACCCAGTGTATGCCCCTCACAAGAAACTATGATCAGGATTTAAGGAGGAAAGAATGATGATAACTAATACTTATAAAGAAGAGTGAGGTCAAAGAGTCCATTGGCTCAAGTAAGATCTTCAAAGAGCGTCAGAACTTGCAACAACTTGAAAAGTTTGCAACTTAGACACGCGATGACCTTTAACAACAAATCAAAAATAGAAATAGAAATAAGATGCACATAAAAAAAAATAATAATTAAAATAAAAATAAGAAATGAAAGGTAAAAATATAATAGGGAGAGTATTAGTCAGAAATTCGAATATGACTTAACATCCATGTTTACCCATTCACAAGCATACTTCACAAAAATTCATTTAAGACTATCTAGTCCAGTGATTTTTATGACTTAACAAAATTTGAATATGACTTAACATCCACTATTTTATCTAGGTTTCATTAGTTTCTAATTAATTTCTCTACCTCTCCGACAATCAGTTTTTTTAATCTTCTACCTATTTAACTTTGTTCTCCTACTACAAAATTTATTTACCCCTTAAATATTCAAACTAAATCTAAATGGGGCCAAAGAAGTAAAAAATTTCAATGTTTTCTAATCTAAAATCATGTGCTGAAAATCGAAATGTTGTAGAATTAAAAAAAACTACCTATTCTATACCACCTTTTACAAAAAACTACCTATTCTAATTTTTTTTGCGAAAAACTACCTTATATTACCCAAATGTATGCAAAACACTACGTGCTGACGAAATCCGTTTTTTAACCGTCAAGTTTTGGTTTGACCAAACAAGTTTTTTGCACGTGATATTATAATTGCACTTAAGTGACGATTGCTCCACTCTCCATAGCTTATTCCTTCCATTCTATTTGCTTCTCATTGTTCATGGAGTTAACCTATGCATGCAACAATTTATTCAAGGTGAAGATTTAGCATTTACTCTTCTAATCTATCGATAAGTTAATTGTTCTTCATCGATTGTGTTTCGGTCTTGAAACGAGGAAGTGCAAAAGACACTTAAAATACCTGGAGATAGGTGTAATCGGGTACAACCATCAATATGCTGAAAATGTTTATGATCCTTCCGCTGATGAGACCTCAAATCCTGCAATACAACGTTAGCCTTATCCGGGGGGTGATTTCCCGGAAAACCCCTCCGACGCTCAAGTCAGATCGGTAGACAGAAAGTAATGAGTATATGATAATGAATGAATACAAGATTAACGGATTTTAGGATGAGTTCAGATCAATTGAAGGAATATTTGATCAAGAATATAGATTGTAAGTAGGAGGGTAGTGTCATTTTTGTGGAGTAATGGTAGGAATATATAAACTTTCTTTCTAATTAAATGATTGAAGGAAGTATTTTTGGTAAAATAAATTGAATGTAGAAGAGTAGAATTGTCTGCTATTTTATGTAGTTTCATGACATATTTATAGCAATTTCTTATAAGGACACTAAATGTGGCTACTTGATCATGGGATGATCATGAAAATAATGTTTGTAGATGTGGGAATAATGGGGAGTTATTTTAGGAAGTTATTAGACCGAGTTGGGTGGTTAGGGTTTGACTAAATAAATTACGGGTTTATTTATTTGACCCCATAACATTAGCCCCACGCATGAAGAGTGATAGATGAGGGAATTTAAGGTAGCGAGGGTATCAGTCTTTATGCGGAAAAAATCATACCTGTGATGCAGATCAAATAAATATTCGGAAGAAACCATGCAATAAGGTCCGAATAAGGTAAACTTCGAATTCTTGCCTCGATGGGCCCATGATGGTGGAAGCCCCATGAATTATAAATATTTGGCCTTTGGGCCACTTTTGATGATTCGACTTTTAGAGCCTGATATGATGATATGGCCTGGCAGTCAAACACCTGTGACTTAGATAAGGAATCATACTAGATGAATTCTTCGAAAGCATTGATGAATATTCGGATCAGACATAAGTCTACATTTAAGGAATATTTGGATCGGACGTAGGTCCGCATTGCCCAGCCGTCAATCACCCGGGACTTAGATAAGGAATCATACTAGGTAAATCCTTCGAAAACATTGATGAATATACTGATCGGACATAGGTCCGCTGAATAAGTGATCGAGTTATCAAGCTAGGTGATACTCGCTAGAATATTTTGATGATCGGACGTAGGTCTGCATTGCCCAGCGGTCAATCACCCGGGACTTAGATAAGGAATCATACTAGGTGAATCCTTCGAAAACATTGATGAATATACTGATCGGACATAGGTCCGCTGAATAAGTGATCGAGTTATCAAGCTAGGTGATACTCGCTAGAATATTTTGATGATCGGACGTAGGTCTGCATTGCCCAGCCGTCAATCACCCGGGACTTAGATAAGGAATCATACTAGGTGAATCCTTCGAAAACATTGATGAATATACTGATCGGACATAGGTCCGCTGAATAAGTGATCGAGTTATCAAGCTAGGTGATACTCGCTATGAATACATTGACAAATAACGCCCAAAATCACTCGTTTTGGGGCTTAATAAGAGTCCGAGTTAGCAAGCTAGGTGACACTCGCAATGATTTCACTTTCAAACTAGGTGAAAGTTTCATAATTAAGATAAATACTTTGAAAATATTGCCCAAAATCAATCATTTTGGGACTTCAATAATAATATGGCTTTCAAACTAGGTGAAAGCTTAGATGATTCCATAATATGACGAATAATGCCCACATGATGGGACTTTAATAATAATATGACTTCAAACTAGTTGAATGCTCAGATGATTCCATAATATAATAAATGATGCCCATGTTTTGGGACTTCAATAATAATAATATGTCTTTCAAACCAGGTGAAAGCTCAGATGATTGTATACATTCATCATTGAAAACCACATGTAAGTAAGACCCGATATAATGCGAATAATAATGCTGAAGTATTGAATTCCCATGCAGAAATAATATAATATTCTTCCAATGTGTCAATATCATACTTCATCACTTTTCATGTTGACCCATGTATATAACAAATATAAAACATCCGATATATGTTGATAAATAAAAGCAAGAGTAACTGTATGATCATCATCAGATTAATATAATATATTCTTCACTTGGCAATACTAATCAAAGATTTGCATCCTTTATGTAGCATTTCATTAGAAGGCGAGGATGATGATTTTTCTCCATGCATCGAGTCACCTCAGATTGAACCACCGTCGGATCATATTCGGATTCAGCCAATACATTGAATTGGGAATATTTGGAGTAATTTTTTCAGATTGAAATCACGTAGCTGAAGCTAGTTCGAAAACGTTCTACGGGTCATCTAATCCTTTAGATAGTGCATCAAACCGAACTTCAACAATGAGACTGAATTTTTTGGTCAGTTGAAGTTGGTTTGGAAACGTTCTATGGATCTAATAACCCTTTAGAAGGTGCATCAAACCAAATTTGGGTCCGACTTTAAGATAATACGTCATGACAATTACTCAACCGGGTCTTCGATGATTCGGATGTAGCATAACTCGGCTACTTTCAATACTCAGACAATTTTGCGAAATTATTGAAGGCCCTTGGAGGGTCCGAGTTTTTAATATTTCGGACGAATTGATGATACTGCAAAAGACAAAACTTGTATAATAACCTTAGACAAGAGAATCCGGCTATTCGATGGTACAGAATGACTCATCGCATCCGAATCGCTTATGATATATAGCTTATTAATTAGACGGTCACATAGCTGGAGTTGACAAAAAATGGTGAAATTAAAGAGCTGGATATAATATATCACATAATTAGACGGTCACACACGAGTGGGAACCTTCTTTTCCTCATAGCAAAATGATCTTCCAATCAAATCTTCATCATTAACAAATAATTTCCGAATCCCCAAAAATAATGGGTGCCGAGAAAAATTCAGGAAATATTCACATACGGCACAGTAAAGATAAGATGATGGTCCTTTAGACCGAAACCACTTAGTTTAAGCTAGTTTGGAAACGTTCTATGGGTCATCTAATCATTTAGAATGTGCATCAAACCGAACTTCAACATTAGGACTGAAATTTTTAGTCGATTGAAGTTGGTTTGGAAACGTTCTACGGATCTAATAACCCTTTAGAAGGTGCATCAAACTGAACTCAACATTGAAACGGTATACATTGATGAATAAGAGCAATAAGATCCAACTTTATATCCTTGAATAATGACAAACACTTGAAATGATTTGGACTAAAATTCTCAATATGATCGGTGAAAATTTTAGTTATTCCCACTCGTGATTTCATGGACGAAATAGAGTCAGAACGAGCCATGAAAAATATATATGCGTTTTTTGATTGGTAAAAATATATGAATGATTATCATCATTGTTCTTCTTGTTTACTTAAAGTCAAATACCAAAGGATGAACGAAAGTAATTGAAATTTACCAAGTTTCTTTCTCCCAAAATGAAGAATTCATTATATCTCAAAAGCAGAGAAAATGTTAACCCCCCTTTTTTTGGTTACATTCCTCATCATTTAATAAAAACCGTGCGGAAAAACGGTTATTAAAGCAGGACCGGACCGGGTTTCAGCAAGACCGGACCGGGTTTCTGGAAGACCGGATCGGGTGCGTGTGCTGAGGGTTTTCCAGAGAGCAGAAATTGCAGGACCCGACCGGGTTTAGGCAAGACCGGACCGGGTCCATGTGCTGAGAGTTTTCCAGAGAGCAGAAATTGCAGGACACGACCGGGTTTAGCCGAGACCGGACCGGGTCCGTGTGCTGGAAGTTTTGCAAATGATTAATGACAGACCCGACCGGTAGCAGGGGCTTGGGAAGATTAGTAGTAAATGGTAGCTATCAAGAATAATCAATCATCAACCATTGTAAATCGTGTCAAATATTAGTCACAAACTTTCAATTTTCACGTGCGGCCTAACCTTAAGCTATGATTTAAGACATTAACCTTTAACGCTTTTGACCACCATTACCATATTATAACCGACAACAGTTATCCGATTAGGATTGACATACATCAGTATTTTCAAAAGAAGCAAAGGTCCTTAAAATTAGGGGAGGGCAGCCAAGACTTTTATGTGAGTTGTTCGGAAAAAGCGGCAGTGAGGTTTCGTGCCAGCATGTCCAGATCACGACGAGTCACGGCTTGATTATTAGCGTGACCTGCGGAAGTGTCTGTATCTGTGCTGTGCACGGTTGCGGTTTGTGTGGGATTTCTCTTAGGAGCCATGACTTTTTGTTACGACTCCCCACAGACGGCGCCAAACTGTTTCGGTCATGAAACGAGGATGTGCAAAAGACACTTAAAATACCTGGAGATAGGTGTAATCGGGTACAACCATCAATATGCTAATAATGTTTATGATCCTTCCGCTGATGAGACCTCAAATCCTGCAATACAACGTTAGCCTTGTCCGGGAGGTGATTTCCCGGAAAACCCCTCCGACGCTCAAGTCAGATCAGGAGACAGAAAGTAATGAGTATATGATAATGAATGAATACAAGATTAACGGATTGTAGGATGAGTTCAGATCAATTGAAGGAATATTTGATCAAGAATATACATTGTAAGTAGGAGGGTAGTGTCATCTTTGTGGAGTAATGGTAGGAATATATAAACTTTCTTTCTAATTAAATGATTGAAGGAAGTATTTTTGGTAAAATAAATTGAATGTAGAAGAGTAGAATTGTCTGCTATTTTATGTAGTTTCATGACATATTTATAGCAATTTCTTATAAGGACACTAAATGTGGTTACTTGATCATGGGATGATCCTGAACATAATGTTTGTAGATGTGGGAATAATGGGGAGTTATTTTAGGAAGTTATTGGACCGAGTTGGGTGGTTAGGGTTTGACTAAATAAATTACGGGTTTATTTATTTGACCCCATAACAGATTGCATTAAACCAACAACGTATAATTTCTTCTTCTCTTTTCTGCATGGATATGTATAATAATCTGCTTCTCACATTTTCTTTCTCCTTTAAATTATCTAATTTTATCAATCTACTAACATAACGAAGATTAGATTTTTTTTTATCAATCTAAACACAAGTTCATCTTTAATTTGTTAATAATGGCTAAAAAGAGGAGAGTGGTGAAGAGAATTACATTTGATTTTAAATGGGTAACTAAATACGGATATTTTTTTTCCTTACGTTTCTTGATTGTTTGTTATGGTTTAATTGATTGACCTTGTCTTTAATCTTGATTTTTCGATTTTTGTTTCTTTTGTGTGTTTAATTGTAGAAACTATGCTACTATTATTTAACCTATGAGATAATGAATCAAATCAATATTAGATGGTTTTGATGATTTTTTTGAGACTATGAATTACAAGACAAAGTATAGACAATTAGATTCATCTATCAAAATGAACCCACTCAGCCCCTCAATTTGGTATTCAATGCAAAAAACTTGTTTGTCTTGAACCTCCTTTCAGGATTCTCCTTGGTCCACAAAGTTTTCTTTGCAAAAGGAGCACCATAACCACACTTATCGACCTTCCATTTTCCTATTTAAAAAGATGAGGGCATGGTTTGAATGCAATAAATAAGGAAGAAGATGTAAGAGTTAGGTAATAACAGGGGCTAAAATATACTTCAAAATATGGAAAATGGACTTAATTAATAAGGGAAGGGAAAAGAGGAAAGAACAGGAAATTGGAAGGAAAATAGAACAAATACAGAGGGAAAGGTAAATTTAGTAACATCACGAGGGAAAAACGTGCTTGGTCAAAAAAAGATTTTAAGGTCAAGAATCAGATTCTGTCACGTGGTCGAGTTTTGCATACGTTTGGGTCATATAAGGTAGTTTTTCGCAAAAAAATTAAAACAAGTAGCTTTTTTTACAAAAGGAGGTATAGAATATGTTTTTTTTTAAATAATTTTCTCTAATTTTAATGTATTTTTTGAACAAACAATATATATTTCATTTTTTCAATTTGATGTAATATATATCGTTTTTGATAAAAGTTATCACTAATGTTAATTATTATTGTAAACATTATCACTAATGTTAATTACGTATCGAGACTGTCGCTCCTACTACAAATGTTCTAATTAAATACATCATTCGCTTTTTAATCCATTGAGTATTATGACTTATCTCTAACCATTCAATCCCTCGACTGAGTCGTTGCCCGACTGAACGGGTTGCTTTAGTAATCTGTTTGGTAGAATACACAAGGGACAGCTAATCCCAAGGCAACTACCAACCAAGACGTTGCTCGATATCTTAACGGGTCGTTGAAGTTAAGAGTATGCATACCCCCATGGTGGCCCTTATTAGGATTGCACCAATGGAGAAAAAATTACCCTATTGGGTACCAATTTTCGATTTTTCGTATTAGGAATATCCTTTTCACAACTCTATTGGGTATTCAAAACAAATTCCTCAAAATAAGTTTTTATTAATTTTTAAATTAGTTATTTGTGACAAACCTAACCAGATGACGCTATATTGTATTTGTAAAGTTATATAACTAGGAATGTAAAAATGAAATAATAACAAGTATTTAAAATGGAAAAAGCATAAAGTATGAATTATGTACTATAGGCGATTATAAAATAGTACATATACTATGAAATAGAAAATAAAAATGAGACTTCTTTGTTTATACTTATGGGGATAAAATTTCCTTGCTCACATATACTTTAGAAGAGCACATTTCGAGTCTCCATTGTAAAGTCTGGATGCATGTCATTAAATGTCAACCGCGCTTCAGCATCGGACGGATGTATCATCTCTCCATCTTTAGTGCGGTGCTCTGCATGCCACCTCATATGCCTAGCTGTTGTCTCTGAAGCATACAATCTTTGTAATCTGGGGCCCAGGGTGAAATAATGAAATTGTTTTTGCGAAACTTTATCGCCTTTACTGTTTCTTCTCCATCTAGACGTTTCACAAATATAACAGCAAGTTGCATTCGCATTTTTTCCCCAATATATCATACATCTGTTAGGACAACAATCTATCTTCTCAATGAGTAATCCAAAGGCAGCTATTTGTTTTTTCATCTCATAGAAGTTGTTTACCATCATATTCTGTTGTGGTAACACTTCGTTCACAATAGCACAAATAACGTCGTAACATCTCTCAGTGAGACGATGGTTTGTCTTCAGGTTTGTAAGTCGACCAATAATAGACATCTTGGTGTGATTTTTACAACCTTCAAATAAAGGACTATTTACAGAACTTAACATTTCAAAGAACTGTCGACACTGAGGGTTTGGATATTCGTCAACGTGTACCGGTGGTTCACTAACTACTGACACTACATCATACTGGGAAGGAAGAAACTGATGGTAAGTGTCTGGAAATACACTAGGTACTACATCATGCACAATCTGAGTATGGATTTGGATTGTTTAACGATTGGTCTCCCACTACCGCTACAACATCAGATGTTGTTCTTATCTCTGTATTTTGATGATATTCCCACTCATAGTAATTTTCAACAAACCGCCTTCTCATTAGATGTTCTCTTATTTTATCTGCTTCCTTATAACAACAAGTTTTAGACTTTTTATAAGGACATCTAATCTCAGAACTCATGCTTTTTGTACGAGCAAAATCTAAAAACTCTTCCAACCTTCTCATAAATCATAAACTAAACTTTTCATCTTTTTTCATCGGTTGTACATCCAACTTCTTTCTTGCCTAAAATTCATTTTTCACACCTATGTATAACATAATAATATAATTATTCAACTGATTAGTAAAGTAAGTTAATGACAATAAAAATATACAAAACAATTCATGAAAATAACAATATATGATAATAATATAATTATTCTAATAAAAATTATTAAAGCAAATTAATGAAAATAAAAATAAAATATAAAATAATAAAAAATATAAAAAAACTCAAGTAAATAACAAAGGAAATAAATATATACTAATTAAATAATAAAATTAAATCAAATTAATGACAATAAAAATTAAATAAAAATAATAAAAATAAATAAAACAACTCATGTAAAGATAAAAAACAAGCCACATAATAGAATAAGAAAATCACTAACCTCTTCTAATTCTTTAGTTTTCAAAATATACAATACACAACAATTCTGCGTCTTATTTGTATACAAAACATGGAGACAACACGGCGATTACAACCCCATCGCCATGTATATAATTCAAATTCAAAAAATATGGCAACCAAAGGGCTTCCAAACATTCTGTCGCCTATATTTAAAAAAATATAAAAATATAAAACAAAAAAAATGTCGACATGGCGATTAAGAGCTTCGTCGCCAACAATTAAAACAAAAAAAATTCAGGTCCTCCTGGCGACCATACGGTGACCACCATAACCCGTCGCCCACTATTAAAATAAAAATAAAAATAATACTGTATTTCCGGGCGACTAAATGGCGACCATATAGCCCGTCGCCATTCTATTAAAATTAAAAAAAAAAGAATAAATGCCTTTGGCGAGTGATTGGCGACCACGTAGCCCGTCGCCAAAATACTTTCCCATATGGTGACTAATCTGGCCTTCACCTTGCCGTCGCCACTGGCGACCAACCCTTCTCTCGCTATCTTTCCATCGCTATTTCAATAGTTATTTGTAGTGACCTGAATTGGGATGCGTATCCGGCAATGGCACAGTGGCTGCTGTCAAGGGAGTAGCCGCCTGCTGTCAAGGTAACTTAAATAATTACTTATGCAAAGTTAAATAGCAAATTTCTAAACTTAAAATAACATCAAATTTAACTTATCATACATACAAAAATTAATATTTTTTGGTCATTAGATCACTTGAGTTTTGATAACGGTTTAATGAACCAAGTTTTAATTTTCTTTATGATGTGAGATAACAAAAAATTATAGGTTTACATAAGGAAATATAGTCACATATATTTACATCCAATCAACAAATATGACAATGTGTTAATTATTTCCTTAAATATGAAGTGAAGTATCAAAATTTTCCATGTTAATGATAGCAAATAGGTTGAAATATTTTTTAATAAGAGTGTGACACGTATCACAAGTTGTTTTTTTATTAGTATATATTTTATGGATTATTTATTTATTGATTATTAATTATTGATTTTTTTATTAGTTTTATGATTTTACCGTAATCACCCTCAATAAAGTAAATATTCCTCTCCCAACCACACAAACCAAATGACAATGAATCAAATCAGTCAAAAATTAATCCGATCAATTATCAGATTTATAACCCTAATCATATTAAAGCAAATCCACTCAAAATCATGTACAAACATTGTAATTTTCATATCAATCAATGACATAAGAGAGTTGGAAAAATTTTTAATTACAATGTGACACGTGTCATTAAGACATTTATTTATTAGCTTTTTTTGTTTTTTATTGATTATTGATTATTGATTATGATAACGGTTAAATGAACCAAGTTTTAATTTTCTTTATGATGTGAGATAAAAAAAAATTATAGGTTTACATAAGGAAATATAGTGTATCAATAGATCACATATATTTACATCCAATCAACAAATATTACAATGTATTAATTATTTCGTTTAAATATGAAGTTAAGTATCAAACTTTTCCATGTTAATGATAGCAAATAAGTTGAAAATTTTTTAATAAGAGTGTGACAAGTATCACAAGTTTTTTTTATTAGTATATATTTTATGTATTATTTATTTATTGATTATTAATTATTGATTTTTTAATTAGTTTTATGATTTTACAGTAATCACCCTCAATAAAGTAAATATTTCCTCTCCCAACCACACAAACCAATTGACAATGAATCAAATCAGTCAAAAATTAATCCTATCAATTATCAGATTTATAACCCTAATCATATTAAAGCAAATCGACTCATAATCATGTACAAACATTATAAGCCTTTCCAAATCAAATCCTACTTTTCATTCAATTATATTACATACTCAGTAACTAAAAATTAGATATGGCAATTCAGTTCGAATTCGACCCTAGTCCTACTCTATTTGAAGAAAATAATTCGATTTGAATCCGAGGAAAAAGTTATCCGACTCCGACTCCAACTTTACGATGCGAGTCCGAGTTAGAGACGGACCAAAGTTGTCCTTATTAAAAATCCGACACTCTGACCCGACTCCGACTCTGAAGGAAATACAACTTTGAATTTGACTTTTACCCTCAATATTTTATTTCATTTAGAACTCTAGACGTGACTAATTCAAGCTCTCTCTCATACTAATTGTAATTTTCGATTTGAAAAGTACTTGGTATTTTTATTTAGATTAATCAATAAGAATACGAAAAATTAGATCAAGAGAAATAAAATACGCCAAATTAAAAAGCGAGAAATTTTGTTAAATTGTAGTAGTAGGACTATTTCTCTTGTTAAACATGAATTCAAAGTACATATATTTTTGATAAATTTTATTTGAAAAATATATTTTGTTAATTTTGTACGCTTTAAATTCATTAGTACAATATCACAACGATTAAGGTTGATAATAATCTGACTCTGCATCCGACTGCATCCGAGTTGGGGTAAAATTGGAGTTCATATAATCTGACTCCGAGTGGAGGTGGACATAAAAACAAAGTCTGACTATTATCCGGATCAAAATTGGAGTATGTATAATCCGAGCCGACTCCGACCAATTACCATCCCTACTCAAAATCATCAAAACAAACATAAACATAAAAAGGGCACAACATAATAAGGAATCAAAAACTTGATAATCAGTTTGAATTTTAAATGGATTACAATGTTGTACCAAAAAAAAACAAATGTAGTAGTAATAAAAACCAAAGCTCCTCTTGTTTACATTACTGAAGATGTTTATCTTAATTAGGCAACATTTTGACTTTTGAGCATGTTCAACATGTTCGAATGGATACAGATTCAAATTTTGGGGACCTCAATACTAAATTATGTAGTATTCCAAAACTTTTAAATATTATAATATACAAAATTGTTAAAAAATTTGAATTTGCACAAGATTTTCAAAGAATTTGTCAATGTTTATTCTGCCTTGGTCCTAACAGTGGTATTCCAAAATTTGGATTAGTCGCTTACTCTTACTCTTTGAGGCAACCATCCCGATGTATTTAGGATTTCATTAGTTTAGAATTGGCTTTTTTTTTGCAATACGCAAAAAATAAATCTAAAAAATAAATTATAATTTTAGGCAACAAACCCTATAATAAAAAAATTATTAAAACAAGATAAAAACAAATTTTCTAACTTTATTTAAAAAAGGACTAAGAAATTTGAAGAGACCAAGTTGTTTGGAGAATTGTACTCTTAATGGAAATTTAAATGAAAATTTAATTATTAGAAATAAAAAGAAAAAAAGAGAAAAGTCTTATAAGCTTTCAAAGGAAGCTTTTCATGGGTAGTAATTAAGCGCCAAAACTATTAGTGAAGGAATAACACGTGGCTTAGGTTTTTATTGTATTATTAGAAGTTAATATTATTATTATTATTATTATTATTATTATTATTATTATTATTATTATTATTATTATTACGGATATTTCATGATATAGCACTGAGTTTCTTCGAAATTCACCATATACCACATGAAATGTTTTAATTCACCGTATACCATTGAGTTTACGTCCGTTAGCACGAAATACCATTATTATTATTATTATAACTATTTTTTGATGAATAAAATAATATTATAGAAAAAATCACAATATAAAATTTGGGCACATTCCAATATAGCAAAACATAAAACGATACACCATAACACGAAAATTATTAGCCTATACAACAACGTATGAAGACAAGAAAATAAACATGAGCCTCAACAAAGTTACGTAGTTGAGCCAACATGTAACCTCATAGCACAATAATACATAACAATCGGAAGGAGACCACGCTTGGAGAGCAGCAAGCCAACAACCCAACAAACGAAATTCGGCAGCAACAACTTAAAAAGTAAAAATTATCATCATACCAGTAGGGTTTATTGTCACCAATCAGGTAATAGTTATGATCAGTCGACAAAGTAGTTTTCCTTATACCTAATAAAGAAACTCAAGCTATGCACATGCTAAAAAAAGATTTTACATATACTAATCAACTCATTGTAATAAAAAAAAAGTAAAAATTATAACATATAAAATTTAATTATAATAGATTAACTCATTGAGTGTACCTTCATAAATGAATTGTGTTTCCTTTGACTAGAATGAAAACCTTGTTCATCCTCATCATCTTTATCACCCTCAGAAAAAAAAAGGTTTGACGTTTTAGCAAAAAAAAAAATAAATAAAAAAAAAATCAATTGTAATAGGGAGAGTCGTGATCATCATACCCATGCCCCTCATAAGAAACTATGATCAGGATTTAAGGAGGAAAGAATGATGATAACTAATACTTATAAAGAAGAGTGCGGTTAAAGAATCCCTTGGCTCAAGTAAGATCTTCAAAGAGCGTCAAAACCTGCAACAACTCGGAAAGTTTGCAACTTAGACACACGATGACCTTTAACAATAAATCAAAAATAGAAATAGAAATAAGATGCACATAAGAAAAATAAATAAATAAAAATAAAAATAAGAAAAGAAAGGTAAAAATATAATAGGGAGAGTACTAGTCAGAAATTTGAATATGACTTAACATCCATGTTTACCCATTCACAAGCATACTTCACAAAAATTCATTTAAGACTATCCAGTCCAGTGATTTTTATGACTTAACAAAATTTGAATATGACTTAACATCCACTATTTTATCTAGGTTTCATTAATTTTCTAATTAATTTCTCTACCTCTCCGACAATGAAATTCTTTTAATGTTCTACCTAACTAATTTTATTCTCCTACTATAAAATTTATTTACCCCTTAAATATTCACCCTCAATCTAAACGGGGCCATAGAAGTAAAACATTTCAATGTTTTCTAATCCAAAATCATGTGCTGAAAATCGAAATATTCTAGCAATAAAAAAAAACTACCTATTTTATACCACCTTTTACAAAAAACTACTATTCTAATTTCTTTTGCGAAAAACTACCTTATATGACGCAAACGTATGCAAAACACTACGTGCTGACGGAATTTGTTTTTTAACCGTCAAGTTTTGGTTTGACCAAACAAATTTTTTGCACGTGATGTTATAATTGCACTTAAGTGACGATTGCTCCACTCTCCATAGCTTATTCCTTTCATTCTATTTGCTTCTCATTGTTCATAGAGTTAACCTATGCTCAACAATTTATTCAAGGTGAAGATTTAGCATTTACTCTTCTAATCTATTGATAAGTTAATTGTTCTTCACCGATTGCATTAAACCAACAACGTATAATTTCTTCTTCTCTTTGCTGCATGGATATGTATAATAATCTGCTTCTCACATTTTCTTTCTCCTTTAAATTATCTGATTTTATCAATCTACTAACATAACGAAGATTAGATTTTTTTTTTATCAATCTAAACACAAGTTCATCTTTAATTTGTTAATAATGGCTAAAAAGAGGAGAGTGGTGAAGAGAATTACATTTGATTTTAAATGGGTAACTAAATACAGATATTTTTTTCCTTACGTTTCTTGATTGTTTGTTATGGTTTAATTGATTGACCTTGTCTTTAATCTTGATTTTTTGATTTTTGCTTCTTTTGTGTGTTTAATTGTAGAAACTATGCTACTATTATTTAACCTATGAGATAATGAATCCAATCAATATTAGATGGTTTTGATGATTTTTTTGTGACTATGAATTAAAAGACAAAGTATAGACAATTAGATTCATCTATCAAAATGAACCTAATTAGCCCCTCAATTTGGTATTCAATTCAAAAAACTTGTATGTCTTGAACCTCCTTACAGGATTCTCCTTGGTCCACAAAGTTTTCTTTGCAAAACGAGCACCATAACCACACTTATCGACCTTCCATTTTCCTATTGAAGAAAGTGAGGGCATGATTTGAATGCAATAAATAAGGAAGAAGATGTAAGAGTTAGATAATAACAAGGGCTGAAATCTACTTCAAAATATGGAAAATGGACTTAATTAATAAGAGAAGGGAAAAGAGGAAAGAACAGGAACTCGGAAGGAAAATAGAACAAATACAGAGGAAAAGGTTGATTTAGTAACATCACGTGGGAAAAACGTGCTTGGTCAAAAAAAAACTTAAAGGTCAACAATCGGATCCTGTCACATGGTAGAGTTTTGCATACGTTTGGATCATATAAGATAATTTTTCACAAAAACAATTAGAACAAGTAGCCTTTTCTACAAAAGGTGGTATAGAAAAGGTAGTTTTTTTTTTTTTTTCATTTTTAATTATTTTCTCTAATTATAATGTATTTTTTGAACAAACCATATGTATTTCATCAAATTTGATGTAATATTTATCGTTTTTGATAAATATTATCTCTAATGTTAATTATTATTGTAAACATTATCAATAATTTTAATAACGTATCGAGACTGTCGCTCCTACTACAAATGCTCTAATTAAATACATCATTCCCTTTTTAATCCATTGAGTATTATGACTTATCTCTGACCATTCAATCACTCGACTAAGTCGTTGCCCGACTGAACGGGTTGCTTCAGTAATCTGTTTGGTAGAATACACAAGGGACAGCTAATCCCAAGGCAACTACCGACCAAGACGTTGCTCGATATCTTAACGGGTCGTTGAAGTTAAGAGTATGCATACCCCCATGGTGGCCCTTATTAGGATTGCACCAATGGAGACCAAATTACCCTATTGGGTACCAATTTTCGATTTTCCGTATTAGGAATATTTTTTTCACAACTCTATTGGGTATTCCAAACCAATTCCTTAAAATAAGTTTTTATTAACTTTTAAATTAGTTATTTGTGACAAACCTAACCAGATGACACTATATTGTATTAGTAAAGTAATTTAACTAGGAATGTAAAAATGAAATAATAACAAGTATTTCAAATGGAGGAAGCATAAAGTATGAATTATGTATTATAGGCGACTATAAAATAGCACATATACTATGAAATAGAAAATAAAAATGAGACTTCTTTGTTTATACTTATGGGGATTAACAAGGCACATGCAATTTCCTTGGTCACATTTACTTTTGAAGAGCAGTAGTATTATAATGTCACAAACTTTGATTCAATAATACTTTAACTTGTGTGTTCATATTAGGTTTAATGTAGATAAAATTTGAATAACTTTCTAGGGTATGGCTATGTAAATTAAAGGTAATATGGAAATAAAGTCTACTTTCTATTTTGCCTCTGTTACGATTTGTTGGCTGCTAATAGTAATTTTGTGACTTTTGCGATAGAGTAAACACAACGCAATACGGCGTACTTCTTAACAAGGATGATAGATTAAAAGGTAGAGCTCGAGAGATTAAAAAAGAGTACAAGAAAGATCGAAGACTTCTTAAAGGATATGATTGGAATACTATATGAATAATCAAGACTTAGTAATTGAGTTGGCCTGGTACAAAATTAGAATGAATAGAAAAGAAACAATAGTATTACATTGAATAATACAAGTTGTTGGAGTAAAGAGCATAATACTCTTTTTGAATACAACTTAGAATTATTAATTTCATACCACATAAACTTAGCATTACTGAAATAGAAGAAAACAATTAATAATGAAATTGATTAAGGAGTTGGGTGTATTTCCTTAGAAACAAGTCTGATGTCTATAATACTTTTGTCTCTTTCTATAAAATGGCACAAACACAATTTCAAACACAAATTAGAATTCTTCGATCTGATAATGGTACTGAGTATAAGAATATCGACATGAACCTTTTTAATGACACAAATGGCCTTATCCACCAAACCACATGATGTGATACCGCACAACAAAACGGGGTAGTAGGAAGAAAAAACTGAACTCTGTTGAAAATGACCCGGGCCATAATGATATAATCCGCTGTTCCTGCTTATTACTGGCCTAAAGCCATCTCCATAGCCACCTATGTTACCAATCGCCTTCCTACAAAGAGCCTAAATTTTTCTACCCCGTTAGATACCCTAAAAACTCATGCCAATATTCCTTCTACTCATTCATTACCACCTCGAGTCTTTGGTTGTGTTGTGCATGTTCATTTGCCTAAACGAGAAAGAAATAAACTTGAACCACGGGCTGTTAAGTGTGTCTTTGTGGGATATAGGACTACTCAAAAGGAATACCACTGTTTCAACCCAGTTACTAAACGATTATATACTACCATGGATTGTGATTTTGTTGAAATAGAATTCTATTACCACCACCTTCGATCTAAGCGGGAGAGTCCTAATAAGGATATAGATCTAAGTTGGTTAGTCTACCCACAACTGAGTGATCTCGACCCAAAAGAACAAGTAGGCGATACCACGAAGGCAACTAATAACATTATACAGTCGGATTTCAACAATATCGTGCCTGATTCAACCTTGTCTGAGTCTCCAGTTCAGAAAGGCATTGAGGAGTGAAAACTGGAGATCAGCCATGGAAGAAGAGATAAATGCACTAATTCGGAACAACACTTGGGAAAAGTGCACATTACCCACTGGAAAAAGACCTGTTGGCTGCAAGTGGGTCTTTACAATTAAGCACAGAGCAGATGGCAGCATTGAGAGATATAAGGCAAGGCTGGTAGCAAAAGGATACACAAAGACTCTTGGGATAGACTACGATGAGACCTTCTCTCCAGTAGCAAACTTCAACACCATTAGAGTTCTTTTCTCGATTGCAGCAAACCGAGATTGGCCCTTATATCAATTCGATGTAAAGAATGCATTTCTTCATGGAGACCTGTCCAATGAGGTATATATGGAAGCCCCACCAGGATTCTCGCATGGTTTTGGTGAAGGGGAAGGGTGCAGACTGAAAAAAGCTCCGTATGGGTTGAAGCTGTCACCGAGGGCGTGGTTTGGAAGGTTCACTATGGCAATGAAGAAATTCGGTTACAAACAAAGCAATCCAGATCATACCCTGTTTCTAAAGAGAAGAGGCACGAGAGTAACCTGTCTTATCATATATGTTGATTAAATGATTATAACAAGAGATGACAAAAAAGAAACAGAAGAGTTAAAGAGTAAGCTATTCAAAGAGTTTGAAATGAAAAATCTCGGATGTCTGAAATATTTTCTGGGAATAGAAGTGCTTATATCAAAAAAGGGTATTTTTATATCACAGAGGAAATACATCTTAGACTTCTTGACAGAAACAGGTATGATAGACTGCAAACCAACTAATACTCCTATGGTGATGAATCATAGACTCCAGATCCTTGAAGACGCTGAGTTGACAAACCAAACTCAGTACCAGAAGCTTGTTGGGAAACTGATATACTTGTCTCATACCCGACCAGATTTAGCCTATGCTGTGGGAGTAGTTAGTAGGTTCATGCACAAGCCTCAAAAACAGCATCTTGATGCTGTATACCGAATTCTGCGATATTTGAAGGGAACTGCTGGAAAAAGGGTTTTGTATAGAAATCATGAACACCTAAATCTACATGCCTTCACAGATGCAGATTGGGGTGCAGATCGTGATAGTAGGAAATCTACTTCTTACTTCACCCTTGTGGGTGGGAACTTAGTCTCTTGGAAGAGCAAACTACAATTTGTAGTAGCTATGTCCAGTGCTGAAGCAGAATTCAGGGGAATTGCAAAAGGTATCACTGAATTTCTTTGGCTCAGAAAACTCTTGAAGGAACTCGGGTATACACCCGAGAAAAGTTGTGAGTTGTACTGTGATAATATGGCAGCCATACGAATATCTGAGAATCCAGTGAAACATGACCGAACTAAACATGTAGAAATAGACAGACATTACATTAAAGATCATCTAGATGGAAAAATAATAACTCTACCCTTTGTTCGGTCAGAAGACCAACTAGCCGATATTCTAACAAAAGCTTTTTCCACACAAGCATTTGATCAAGTATTGAGCAAGTTGGATGTTAGGGATGCTACCATTCAACTTGAGGGGGAGTGTTAGAAAGTCCTTTAAACTTTCGCTGTTAGGAATATCAATCACCTCCAATTTATTAGTATAATTGGGGGCTGTAATTAGAGCCTAATTAAGCAATCTGTGTATATAAATATTGTTGTAATTATCTCAAGAATTACTCTGTTATTTTAACTTATTGAATCGGAGATGAAATGGATGATTATTTTCTTGGCAATATATTGATGATTACAAGTGGGGTATTAACAACTTATCATATTAATCAAGTTGACAATTTGCCTTAAATTAATATTTTCATATTTAGTTTCAAATAATTTGATCAAGGGTAACTTAGTTTTTTGGTGAACTATCATAATTAATACTACATTTGTGTTCACATTGCTAATTTAATCTGTTTTTACATTATTAAATTGATTAATTATAATCTTAAAATAACAACATATAATCTTAAAAGTGATTATTTATAGTTTTAAAGTGATCAATTTTAAAGTGGAGTCTTAAAGTAATCACTTATAACATCAAATGATCAGTAACAATCTTATAGTGATTAATTAGAAAAATAGACTGATTATATAGATTCGTCTCAGAGTCGGGCGATCTTTTACACGACTTGCTAATATGCAAGGAAAAATTTTGAAAATAAAATATTTAGACCCACAAATAGGTTTTTTCGGGAGACACTACTCTAATCCAAGATACTTGCTCTAAATTCCGAAAAGCAACCATCTAAAATATTTTTTTGAGATTAAAGGAGAGTACTTTTTCATTTGATTCAAAATAATTAATTGGATGAAAGAAGGTTAATCTTTCATCTATATCATTTAACAGCCAAAGTCAATAGACCTGCAAGCAAGCATATGTGATGCTTCTTAAATATTTTTAAAAATTCAACCTTTTTACTCAAATGGTTATTAATTGCAATGATCCCACTTTAATTAAATCTATTTTTGTGGCTATATTGAAGGAAAAATCTTCATTGTCATGAATTAAAATAGGAAACTTTCAAATGGCAATCTAAAAGTAATTGATTTTTCTTTTGATAGAAAAAAAATTTTCAAAATCCATATGGTAACTCTGCGATTTGCGATACAAACTCAATAACCATGAAAACAAGAATTACTCATCCCTTCACGTTTAAGGTAAAAAAATAATTTCATTTTCCCCCCAAAATACAAACCCTAGACATTTCCTAAAATCTAAATTAATTTCTGCTATTAATTGATGTGAAATTTTATTTACTACAAGTGCACGGTGAATGTGTTGCTGCAGGTCGAACACAAGAAAGATAGAAAAAGAAATTGCAAATTTCAACTCATTATATTACTTAAAGAAAAAGATAAATCTTTCTCAAAAGGGAGTCTAAAGTCTCCAATATTGAAAAAACCCACGGGAAAATCAAAGTATCATTTGTATTAATAGTTAATATATATAAGCGTTTTTGGAATATTACGTTACCTAAGAATTTTAGTGGATTAGTGATGAAATAGTTGATATTATTAATAGTTAATTACAAGTAGTGATTATTATAAAAAATCAGTGAAATATTATATTATTATGGGAAGCTTTTTTAAACCTAATTTGTATAGATAATATGCACTCTATTTGTATAGATAATTACTAGATGTTTAATTTCATGTTTTATAAATGAAACTATTAATCTGAACTTAACAATCAAATGGGTTTACTTGATTAATGATTTTGTTATGCGGATAAGCAATACGTAAGGAACCTTAATCATTCTTGAAATCCCTTATTTAATTTGTGGACTAATGAAATTATTTTATCCATTTTTAAACCAGATTGAAAATTTTTTCCATAAAAGAAAAGACTTTAAATAATACCTACAAAAGGAAACAGCCAAAACAAAAATATGTAATTATCATTGGATAAATTCTCAAATAGTATGGTTTATGATCAAATTATTTTATTGGCTTAAGTTAATGTATTTTTTGTACTTTTAAAGTAATCACCTATAATTTAAAAATAATTAATTATAACATTTAAAGTGGAGTTTTAAAGTAATCATATATAAAATCAAATAATCACTTACAATTTTATAATAATCAGTAAAATAGACTATATATAAATTCTCAAATAGTATGGTTTATGATCAGATAATTTTATTGGCTTAAGTTAATGTATTTTTTGTACTTTTAAAGTAATCACTTATAATTTAAAAATGATTAATTATAACATTTAAAGTGGAAAGTAATCATATATAAAATTAAATAATCACTTATAATTTTATAATAATCAGTCTAATAGACTAATTATATGGATTTGTGTTATGATTAGATAATTTCAATTATACACGGCTCACATATACTTTTAGAATTAAACAAGTGTGTTCAAATTAGTAAAGTATCTTAAAAGAATTTCTCCAATAAAACAATATTTTACTAATATTCCTAAAATAATTATAAGTTGTAATTAACTATGAATAATGACAATTACTAGGTCACTTATCTACAAAGTATTTTAAAATAGATACATTATATATTAAAATTATATTTATATTAAAATAAATATAATAAGATTCCACTAAATTATATTTGTTTAGGGAAATAACAATAGAAGCTCTCACCAACATTTATATTTTTTAGTTTGTTGTGTTATTAGTAACATAGTACCTGCGTTTTAATATGGCACATGCAATTTCATTATTTTCATTTACTTTTGAATATAGTCTAACATATTACTATAATTTAATTTGAATATAAACTGTAGTATTATAATATAACCAACTTTCATATAATAATACTTCAAGCCAGATTGGAAACTTATCATAAGTAGCAATACTATATTTGTGTTCACATTGGTAAACTATCATTCGACAAACTCTAAAATACGAGTGTATTAAGATAAGTTCATCTTTATTTACATTAACCTAATAATAATTAACATGATATTTATGCTTTAAATATTTATACTCAATGCAAATAGATCTTGGAAAGTATTATTCAATTCAAAAGTGTGTTTTTAGGCTCATAGTACCGAAAATAACTTAAAGTTGCCCCCAAATCGCTTTAGCCGAGAATCAGAAAATCTGAATTTAAACTGCAATCCATTCTTATAACCGACATAGTACCATTGATCGCGATCAAGATAATCCAATAGTGACCAAACTGAGTCATATTTACCCCAAAGTATGCACAAAATTGAAGTAAGTCTGGCTACAACCGACTCAACACGAACCAATTTTCAAATTCTTATAAGTATCCAAATTGTTTTTAACCGAACTATTGTAAAAGAAACTTAATTTTTAAGTTAAAACAAGTCATAGCTCAAGAAAAATTATGTAACCAATTAATGTGCACTGATGATAACTCTTTGGTTTTAGAGGTTACTGTATGTGAACTGCAGCAGAATGACGAGAAAAAGAAGCTTTAGGCTTAACCAGAAATTTAGAAGAATTTCTGGAGAAGATACAAGATGTCTGAAGGAGCAGATGATCAGAATAATTTAGACTTGAGTTAGAGTTGGATGACAATTGATGAAAATTAAAAACCTTAAAGGCGTACTGCATATCAAGAAGCCCTCAAAATATTTAGCATAGAACTTTGAGGTTTAGCATATTTAAACTTGGTAACCTTTTTTGATAAAATACAACCTTAGTATAATATTGCTGTTGCTGTAGTTTGGTGTCCTTCATATGTTGATCACACACAGGATGCTGCATATGTTGAGTATCATTATATTCAACAGAAACCTATCAAGAAGACATTAAGAAAGGTGCAACGTTGAAAAAAAAGGAAGAGGGAAGCTAAACATGACTTAGTTGACTAGCTTGATAAACGATAAAAGATATCTAACCCTAAAAGTCAGTATTAAATTAGATATATGTGCAACAAGGAGGAGATTTTAACTGGACAATCACTGGCACTAAATTATTTGTTCATCCAGCCAATCTGATTTTATGGGATCTAGGCTTTAGCATTTTTGAGACTTGTGTACTCGATCAGTGTGTCCTTTGATGGATTTGAACTGAAAGCCTTAAAGAGGTTCAACAATGAAAAACAAATGAAAAATATAAGCAAAGATGAACACAAGTATTTTATGAGGTATCTTGAATACCTCCCCCTCAAATGTAGTTTTATTATAAATGATTCAACAATACAATTATAATAAACCTCCCTTATCTTGAAAACAAATCTGTCAAGGTCACAAATACTAAAGAAAAGTAAGAACACTCTCAAAGATGGATTTTATTGTGGCTTTACCTAGAACTCGAAGAGGTAAAGATTCAATCATGGTGGTTGTTGATCGATTCTCAAAGATGGCCCATTTTATTCCTTGCCATAAGACCGAAGATGCTATGAAAGTAGAGGGGTTGTATTTCGAGGAGGTGGTTCGTTTCCATGGAGTCCCACGCACCATTGTTTCGGATCGAGATACAAAGTTCTTAATTCATTTTTGGAAATCATTGTGGCGCCTAATGGGAACTAAGTTGTTGTTTTCTACCTCACATCACCCACAAACCGGCGGTCAAACCGAGGTGGTGAATAGGGTGCTCGGTTCTTTCCTTAGGACCTTGGTTAGTAAAAGCACCAAAGATTGGGATGTCAAGCTTGCTCATGCCGAGTTTGCTTATAATAGAACTCCTAGTGCTACTACAAAGTATTCTCCTTTTGAAGTAGTCTATGGTTCTAACCCTTATGTTCCAATTGATCTCATAGCATTGCCACAAGATAAGTTCTTCCATGGAGGTGCAAAGGAACAAGCTGAGTTCATGATGAAAATACACAAAGAGGTGAGGAAAAACATTGAAAAGGCCAATGAAATCTACAAGAAGCAAGCCAACAAAAGAGTCAAAAACGTGAGAAACTTCAAAGTTGGTGACCTAGTGTGGATGTACATGAGAAAAGAAAGGTTTCCAAATCAAAGGAAAAACAATCTCATGCACCGAGCTGAAGGTCCATTCGGAATAGTGGAAAAGATCAACGACAATGCCTATGAGGTCGATTTGGGAGGTAAGTATGGCGTTTCAAGCACTTTCAATGTGGGAGATCTAGCACCGTACTATGATGATGAGGAATTGAGGGCAATTTCCTTTGAAGAAGGGGAGGATGACCAAAGTGGCCAAGGGTCGAATAGTCCAAATATCCAAGTCCAAGAATCCAACGTTGGGGAATTGATTTTATCCATGTCTTTTTTCGACGTTACTCCTATGGATTTTGGCGTGCATGTTCCGTATAGTTCCTCAAATGGTTGCACTTTGCTAAGCGTGACTAACTACAGATTAAATTAGTTGGATTCTCCCTTAAAGACGTCAATTATGTCGGTTACAAGGAATTAATTCCAAACGGTTTTGGAATTCCAAGGGGCGTGTTTTAAGGAGATTTAAAGCTGGTTTTTAATTTCATTTAAGATTCCAAATGATTTTGGAATTCAAAGGGGCGTGTTTTAAGGAGATTTAAAGCTGGTTTTTAATCTCATTTAAGGGGTGTTATTAGGTGTTTTTTTCTGGTTTATTTGCTGAATAAAGAAGCTTAAATGGGAGGAGTAATGAGGACGGTTACAAAGGCGCAATTCAAGGGCAACTTTGAATGACGGTATTGAACAGTTTTGAGAGATTGATTGCTGGACGTTTTGCTTAGTTAATTCTTCCTTATTTTCAGCTCAAGTTGATTAGTCAATTAATAGTTTGTAATGGGGATTAATTGGACGGTTATGATCCAAATTAATTGGCCCTTTATTTCAGTTTTGTTGAGTAAAAGATGCAATTAGTGGATGTACTAAAGCTATAAATGGCGTGCTGATTATCAATGAAAACACATCTGAAAATTGCCAAAAACAACTAAGTGTGTTTGTTAATTTCGACTAAGTGTAAGTCGGACTTGATTTCGAAATTTGCATGTTTTCCAAATTTGAAGAGTTTACGTTTTAGTGAGTGTTCCTAAAACTAAGACTTGTAGTTGACGAATAGGTGAGAGTTCCCCCTTGTTATATCCTCAAGTTAAGGGTGCGAGTTCCCCTAAACTATCTTGATTAACCCAATAGATATTCCAAAATTTAGCGAAACACGAAACACATTAATCCAATCCCTTTGTGAACAAGTTTTCTTTTTGTTTACACATCAAAAGAGAGTCTAAAGTATCCAATATTGAAAAAACCCACGGGAAAATCAAAGTATCCTTGTGCCCAAAGGTTCTTCACATATCTTTTCTCTCTCATATATATAAGCTTTTTTTGGGAATATTACGTTACCTAGGAATTTTCTTGGATTAGTGATGAAATAGTTTATATTATTGATAGTTAATTACCAGTAGTGATTATTATAAGAAATCAGTGAAATATTATATTATTACAAGTAACTTTTGATCCATTCTTAAAGTTGCCCCTAATTTGCTTTAGCCGAGAATCGGAAAATGTAAATTTGAACTGCGATCCATTCTTATAACCGATATAGTACCCTTGATCGCGATCAAGATAATCCAATAGTGACAAAACTGAGTCATATTTACCCCAAAGTATGCACGAAATTGAAGTAAGTCTGGCCATAACCGACTCAACACGAACCAATTTTCAAATTGTTATAAGTATCCAAACTGTTTTTAACCGAACTATTGTAAACGCAAATTAATCTTTAAGTTAAAACAATTCATAACTCAAGAAAAATTATGTAACCAATTAATGTGCACTAATGATAACTCTTTGGTTTCAGTGGTTACTCTATCTGAACTGCAGCAGAATGACGAGTAAAAGACGCTTCAGGCTTAACCAGAAATTTAGAAGAATTTATGGAGAAAATACAAGATGTCTGAAGGAGCAGATGATCAGAATAATTTAGAGTTGACTCAAAGTTGGAAGACAATTGATGAAAATTAAAAACCTTAAAAGGCGTACTGCATATCAAGAAGCCCTCAAAATATTTAGCATAGAACTTTGAGGTTTATCATATTTAAACTTGGTAACCTTTTTTGATAAAAAACAACCTTATTATAATATTGCTGTTGCTGTAGTTTGGTGTCCTTCATATGTTTATCACACTTAGTACAAGGATGCTGCATTTGTTGAGTATCATTATATTCAACAGAAACCTATCAAGAAGACATTACGAAAGGTGGAACGTTGAAAAAAAAAAAAGGAAGAGGGAAGCTAAACATGACTTAGTTGACTGGCTTGATAAACGATATATATATATATATATATATAATATAATATAATATAAAATATTATATATATATATATATATATATATATATATATATATATATATATATGTATGTATGTATATATATATAATATATATATATATATATATATATATATATATATATATATATATATATATATATACATATATATATATATATATATATATATATATATATATATATATATATATATATATATATACATATATATATATATATATATATATATATATATATATATATATATATATACATATATATATATATATATATATATATATATACATATACATATATATATATATATATATATTTATATATATATATATATATATATATATATATATATTTATATATATATATATATATATATATATATATATATATATAGATATACATATATATATATATGTACATATATATATATATATACATATATATATATATATATTTATATATATATATATATATATATTTATATATATATATATGTATATATATATATATACATGTATATATATATATATATATATATATATATATATATATATATATATATATATATATATATATATATATATATATATATATATATATATATATATATATAATTTATATATATATTTTATGGTAGTTGTAATATTAAGATAAAAATATATACACGTAAAACAAATAAATAAAAATAAAAGAGCTGGAAATATTATATATAAAACTAAAGTTTATTTACAAAGTCATAAAAATTACGTATGTTTAATCATTCATCTGGAGGAGGTGGAGGAGGGGGTTGATACAAATTGAGATGCGATTGAATGAATTTCAAAAAGAGTTCTCGTTCTCTTTGAATTAGTTCAGTCAGCCTTTAGTGAGTCTCATAGGCAGTCAGAGCATTTCCTATTCGTACCGCTTCCCATAATTGATTATTGAACTCCATTTGCCGTGCTTCTAAATCCGCAAACCTTTGTTGAATAATGGCATCATAATCAGGTTGTGCAGGCTGAGAAGACGGAACCGCTTTGAGAGGTGGACCCAACCCCAATTACCTCTTTGCTTTTTTTGTTTTTTTGTTTGAACCGCTTTCTACATTTATTATAGCATCCAACCAAATTTGACTTGGGTTGCGGGTTGGATGCTCCTCCATCAAAGAACGATATTCATCCTTTAATAAAACAAAGAAATCAATTACCAATAAACATAGTATTAATTGATACTTAAAAAAAAAGAAATAAACAAGTTTAATAGATTATTACGTTAACTTTTTGTGACTTGCTATTAGTCCATTGGGAACAATCCCATGTTTCATTGTCAAAGACCCCATGTGTTCGTGTAAATATTTCATAGGCTGTGGGTCTTTGATATTTCGATTGTTCTGAAATTAAAAAAAAAACGATTTAAAATTAAACAAAAGATAATAAAAAAATTCAATATAATACTACTTAATTAACTAAATACTCAACAAATCCTGCATTGTTTTTGCGTGCGGAATTGAGCCACTTATATGGGTGGCTTTAGCTTTCTCTCTACCTTCACGTCGATTGGAGGAATTCCTAGCCGAAACGGCTTTATTATCTGGCGTTCCCAATCAGCCTTCCATCGCCCCCAGGTCTCATTATCGATGGAAGGAGGTTTAAAATTAGGCTTGTCCATCAACATCCTGCGCCATTTGAAAAGCATATCCGCAGAGCTTTGCGGCTTTTTCCTCCCATGACCTTCGAACGAAATGTTCGAGGCGAGGGTCCCATTTGTATTGTTTCTAAATACATAAATGTTTCATCAAATAAAAAACTTAAAATAATTTATATATAAAAAGTCTAAAAATAAACAACTAAATAATAATTTTACCTTAAATTCATTAAAATAAAAATATTTGGTGGGTTTGGTCACACCCTTCCAACTACTACCTTCAAAATCTTTTCTATAATTAAAGGTAGCCCTTATTTGTGATGCAATGGTATTCCCGGATATCGGATTAAATCTTATAATAATTAACAAAATTAGTTTACAGTGAAATTTTAATATTGAAAAAATATTAATGATAATAAGATTATAAAAATATTTATTTGTTTATGGTTGGTAGCCATGGAAGATTCGGACGAGGATCGTCTCCATCGTCCTCTTCCGTATTATGTATGGAATCACTTGGAGTATTTTCACTACTCCCATGAACTCGGTTACTGTTGTCTTCGTCGCTATTGTTGTCGTTGCTAGTCGACAAATTATTCAAGAAGATGTCGCTAGCCCAATCATTAGGGTTGCTGCTTATTTTGCCTATAATATTTATTTCAAACCCTAATATTATTTTCGACTAAAATTAATCTCATCTATACCATAAAATGTCCCAATTTTATCTACGTAATGAATTTTATCATCCCAAACTAAACATTACTATAATTCATTTTTAACACCTATGTATAATATAATAATATAATTATTCAACTGATTAGTAAAGTAAGTTAATGACAATAAAAATATATAAAACAATTCTTGAAAATAACAATATATGATAATAATATAATTATTCCAGTAAAAATTATTAAAGCAAAATAATGACAATAAAAATAAAATATAAAATAATAAAAAATATAAAAAACTCAAGTAAATAACAAAGGAAAAAGAATATATACTAATTAAATAATAAAATTAAATCAAATTAATGACAATAAAAATTAAATATAAATAAAAATAAAGAAAACAACTCATGTAAAGATAAAAAAACAAGCCACATAATAGAATAAGAAAATTACTAACCTCTTCTAATTCTTTAGCTTCCGAAATATACAATGCACAACAATTCTTTGTCTTATTTATACAAAACATGGAGACAACACGGCGATTACAAACCCATCGTCATGTATGGAATTCAAATTCAAAAAATATGGCGACCAAAGCGCTTCCAAACGTTCCGTCGCCTATATTTTAAAAAAATAAAAATATAAAACAAAAAAATATGTCCACATGGCGATTAAGAGCTTCGTCGCCAACAATTTAAAAAAAAATTCCGGTCCTCCTGGCGACCATATGGTGACCACCATAACCCGTCGCCCACTATTAAAATAAAAATAAAAAAATACTGTTTTTCCGGGCGACTAAATGGCAACCATATAGCCCGTCGCCATTCTATTAAAATAAAACAAAAGAATAAATGCCTTTGGCGACTGATTGGCGACCACGTAGCCCATCGCCAAAATACTTTCTTATATGGCGACTAATTTGGCCCTCGCCTTGCCTTCGCCATTGGCGACCAACCCTTCCCCTCGCTATTTTTCCATAGCTATTTTTATAGTTATTTGTAGTGACCTGGATTGGGAAGCATATCCAACAATGGCACAGTGGCTGCAGTCAAGGGAGTAGCCGCCTACTTCCCCGCTGACTTAAGCACCGAAACCCAACTGAGACCAATTGTAGGTTGGCCGGAACCTGAAGGAACAGAAACAGGAACATGAGCTGTACGGGCATCAAAAAATCGCACAGACAACTGGAAAAGGGACCTCTCCAGTGAAGAAGACGGCTCCCTCGAAGAACAGTTGACAAGTGATGGCTTCCTCGGGACGGCTTGTATCTTCGCCGGCCTGCCTCTCCTGCCCATGGCCGGAATCCTTTGAGATTCAGAAAGGAGAAGTCGGGCAAGTGAAAATCGCCAGAGAGAGAGGATGCGGAATATTATTATTATTATTATTATTATTATTATTATTATTATTATTATTATTATTATTATTATTATTATTATTATTATTATTATTATTGGCCAGAATAAAGGACTATACTACCTATAAATTGCAATCCTTTCCAACTTAATTGCATTAGTATAGAAAACAAGGTCCATCATCAATGAAGGGTTTCCCTTTCCCACACTTCATGTGCATTAAAGCTGAGAGGACCCACATTCTCTATTGTAGCACTTTATTATTATTATTATTATTAGTTAAATTCCCGTGTAAAAATACGAATACTTAAATAATTATATGAACAATGATATTATTTTATAAAATTAATTCATTTACAACATACACTTAATTATTAATCTTTATACTGTTCTGATATTATCATAATCAAAGTGAATAAATAATTTATCATATAACAATATCAAAACAACACTTATAATAATTATTGAAAATTGAGACATAAAATTTAAAAGTCTTTAATGATACGAATTTAGTTGAAAAAATAGTCTTTAATTTTCTTTATGATGTGAGATAACAAAAAATTATAGGTTTACATAAGGAAATATAGTGTATCAATAGATCTTATATATTTACATCCAATCAACAAATATTACAATGTGTTAACTCTTTCCTTAAATATGAAGTTAAGTATCAAAATTTTCCATGTTGATGATAGGAAATAGGTTGAAAAGTTTTTAATAAGAGTGTGACACGTATCACAAGCTGTTTTTTATTAGTATATATTTTATGGATTATTGATTTATTGATTATTAATTATTGATTTTTTATTAATTTTATGATTTTACCGTAATCACCCTCAATAAAGTAAATATTTCCTCTCCCAACCACACAAACCAAATGACAATGAATCAAATCAGTCAAAAATTAATCTTATCAATTATCAGATTTATAAACCTAATCATATTAAAGCAAATCCACTCAAAATCATGTACAAACATTATCAGCCTTTCCAAATCAAATCCTACTTTTCATTCAATTATATTACATACTCAATGCCAACTTAAGCCATCGTAGTAACTCAAAATTACATATGGCAATTCAGTTCGAATTCGACCCTAGTCGTACTCGATCTGAGAAAAATAATTTGATTTGAATCCGAGGAAAAAGTTATCCGACTCCGACTCCAACTTTACGATCCAAGTCCGAGTTAGAGACGGACCGAAGTTGGATTTTATTAAAAATCAGACGTGACTAATTCAAGCTCTCTCTCATACTAATTGTAATTTTCGATTTGAATAACTACTTGGTATTTTTATTTAGATTAATCTATAAGAATACGAAAATCAGATAAAGAGAAATAAAATACGCCAAATTAAAAAGCGAGAAAATTTTGTTAAATTGTAGTAGTAGGACTATTTCTCTTGTTAAACTTGAATTCAAAGTACATATATTTTTGTTAAATTTTATTTGAAAAATATATTTTGTTGATTTTGTAGGCTTGAAATTCATTAGTACAATATCACAACGATTAAGGTTGATAATAATCCGACTCCGCATCTGACTCCGTCCGAGTTGGGGTAAAATTGGAGTGCATATAATCTGACTCCGAGTGAAGTTGGACCTAAAAACAAAGTCTGACTATTATCCGGATCAAAATTGAAGTATGTATAATCCGAGCCGAGAACGACTCATTGCCATCCCTACTTAAAATCATCAAAACAAACATAAACATAAAAAGGGCACAACATAATAAGGAATCAAAAACTTGATAATCAGTTTGAATTTTAAATGGATTACAATGTTGTACAAAAAAAAAAAACCAATGTAGTGGTAATAAAAACCATTACAAAGCTCCTCTTGTTTAGATTACTGAAGATGTTTATCTTAATTAGGGGACATTTTGAACATGTTCAACATGTTCGAATGGATAGAAATTCAAAATTTGGGGACCTCAATACTAAATTATGTAGTATCCCAAAACATTTAAATGTTTTAAAATACAAAATTGTTAAAAGATTTGAATTTGCACAAGATTTTTTAAGGATTTATCAATTTTTATTCTGCCTTGGTCCTAACAGTGGTATTCCAAATTTTGGATCAGTTGCTTACTCTTACTCCATGAGGCAACCATCCCGGTGTATTCAGGATTTCATTAGTTTAGAATTGGCTTTTTTTTTTTGAAATAAGTAAAAAATAAATCTAAAAATAAATTATAATTTTAGATAACAAACCCTATAATAAAAAAATTATTAAAACAAGATAAAAACAAATTTCCTAACTTTATTGAAAAAAGGACTAAGAAATTTGAAGAGACCAAGTTGTTTCGAGAATTGTACTCTTAATGGAAATGTAAATGAAAATTTAATTATTAGAAATAAAAAGAAAAAAAGAGAAAAGTCTTATAAAGCTTTTCATAGGTAGTAAATAACACGTGGCTTAAGTTTTTATTGTATTATTAGAAGTTATTATTATTATTATTATTATTATTATAACTACTTTTTGATGAATAAAATTTTACTAGAGGAAAAATCACAATATAAAATTCGGGCACATTCCAAGATAGCAAAACATAAAACGATACACCATAACACGAAAATTATTAGCCTATACAACAACGTATGAAGACAAGAAAGTAAACATGAGCCTCAACAAAGTTAAGTAGTTGAGCCAACATGTAACCTCATCGCACAATAATACACAACAATCGGCAGCAGACCACGCTTGGAGAGCAGCAGCAAGCCAACAACCCAACAAACGAAATTTGGCAGCAGTTATGATCAGTGGACAAAGTAGTTTTACATATACTAATCACCTAATAAAGAAACTCAAGTCAAGCACATGCAGTAAAAAAAGAAGTAAAAATGAATTGTGTTTCCTTTGACTAGAATGAAAACCTTGTTCATCCTCATCATCTTTATCACCCTCAGAAAAAAAAAGGTTTGAGGTTTTAGAAAAAAAAAATAAAATAAAATAAATAAAAATAAAAAAAATCAATTGTAATCCTATTTTACTCATCAAAAGGCTGTGCCAGATTTCATTGATAAACATTTGAACACAAAGAGTTATAATAGGGAGACTCGTCATGATCATACCCATGCCCCTTATAAGAAACTATGATCAGGATTTAAGGAGAAAAGAATGACGATAACTAATACTTATAAAGAAGAGTGCGGTCAAAGAGTCACTTGATTCAAGTAAGATCTTCAAAGAGCATCAGAACCTGCAACAACTCGTAAAGTTTGCAACTTAGACACACGATGACCTTTAACAACAAATCAAAAATAGAAATAGAAATAAGAAGGATATAAAGGAAAAAAAAATAAAAATAAAAAAAATAAAATTAAAAATAAGAAAAGAAAGGTAAAAATATAATAGGGAGAGTATTAGTCAGAAATTTGAATATGACTTAACATCTATGTTTACCCATTCACAAGCATACTTCACAAATATTCATTTAAGACTATCCAGTCCAGTGATTTTTATGACTTAACAAAATTTGAATATGACTTAACATCCACTATTTTATCTACCTCTCCGACAATCAAATTCCTTTAATCTTCTACCTAACTAACTTTGTTCTCCTACTTTAAAATTTATTTACCCCTTAAATATTCACCCTCAATCTAAACGGGGCCATAGAAGTAAGAAAATTTCAATGTTTTCTAATCCAAAATCATGTGCTGAAAAAGGAAATCTTCTAGCAATAAAAAAAAACTACCTATTCTATACCACCTTTTACAAAAACTACCTTAACCGTCAAGTTTTGGTTTGACCAAACAAGTTTTTTGCACGTGATGTTATAATTGCACTTAAGTGACGATTGCTCCACTCTCCATAGCTTATTCCTTTCATTCTATTTGCTTCTCATTGTTCATGGTGTTAACCTATGCATGCAATAATTTATTCAAGGTGAAGATTTAGCATTTACTCTTCTAATCTATTGATAAGTTAATTGTTCTTCATCAATTGCATTAAACCAACAAGGTATAATTTCTTCTTCTCTTTGCTGCATGGATATGTATAACAATCTACTTCTCACATTTTCTTACTCCTTTAAACCAACAAGATTATATTTTTTTTTTATCAATCTAAACACAAGTTCATCTTTAATTTGTTAATAATGGCTAAAAAGAGGAGAGTGGTGAAGAGAATTACATTTGATTTTAAATAAGTAACTAAATACGGGTATTTTTTTCCTTAAATTTCTTGATGGTTTGTTATGATTTAATTGATTGACCTTGTCTTTAATCTTGAATTTTTTTAATTTTTTCTTCTTTTGTGTGTTTAATTGTAGAAACTATACTACTATTATTTAACCTATGAGATAATGAACCCAATCAATATTAGATGGTTTTGATGATTTTTTTGTTAATATGAATTACAAGACAAAGTATAGACAATTAGATTCATCTATCTAAATAAACCTACTCAGCCCCTTATTTTGGTATCCAATTCAAAAAACTTGTATGTCTTGAACCTCCTTTCAGGATTCTCCTGGGTCCACAAAATTTTCTTTGCAAAAGGAGCAGCATAACCACACTTATCGACCTTCCATTTTCCTATTGAAGAATATGAGGGCATGGTTAGAATGCAATAAATAAGGAAGAAGATGTAAGAGTTAGGTAATA
Source organism: Amaranthus tricolor (assembly GCF_026212465.1). Taxonomy (NCBI): domain Eukaryota; kingdom Viridiplantae; phylum Streptophyta; class Magnoliopsida; order Caryophyllales; family Amaranthaceae; genus Amaranthus; species Amaranthus tricolor. The sequence goes on from NC_080054.1 coordinate 10,721,103, forward strand.
ACAGGGGATGAAATCTACTTCAAAATATGGAAAATGGACTTAATTAATAAGGGTAGGGAAAAGAGAAAAGAAAAGGAAATTGGAAGGAAAATAGAACAAATACAGAGGGAAAGGTAGATTTAGTAACATCACGTGGGAAAAACGTGCTTGGTGAAAAAAAAATTTAAAGGTCAACAATCGGATTTTTTCACGTGGTAGAGTTTTGCATACGTTTGGGTTATATAAGGTAGTTTTTCACAAAAAAAATTAGAACAAGTAGCTTTTTTTACAAAAGGTGGTATAGAATAGGTAGTTTTTTATTTATATATATACATATATATATATATATATATATATATATATATATATATATATATATATATATATATATATATATATATATATATATATATATATATATATATATATATATATATATATATATATATATATATATATATATATATATATAATTTTCTCGAATTTTAATGTATTTTTTTAACAAACCACATGTATTTCATTTTTTCAAATTTGATGCAATATTTATCGTTTTTGATGAACATTATCACTAATGTTAAGTATTATTGTAAACATTATGATTAATGTTAATTACGTATCGAGACTGTCGCTCCTACTACAAATGCTCTAATTAAATATATCATTCCCTTTTTAATCCATTGAGTATTATGACTTATCTCTAACTAGTCAATCACTCGACTGAGTCGTTGCCCGACGGAACGGGTTGCTTCAGTAATCTGTTTGGTAGAATACACAAGGGACAGCTAATCCCAAGGCAACTACCGACCAAGATTTTGCTCGATATCTTAACGGGTCGTTGAAGTTAAGAGTATGCATACCCCCATGGTGGCCTTTATTAGGATTTCGCCAATGGAGACCAAATTACCCTATTAGGTACCAATTTTCGATTTTCCTTATTAGGAATATCCTTTTCACAACTCTATTGGGTATTCCAAACCAATTCCTTAAAATAAGTTTTTATTAATTTTTAAATTAGTTATTTGTGACAAACCTAACCAAATGACGCTATATTGTATTTGTAAAGTTATTTATCTAGGAATGTAAAAATGAAATAATAACAAGTACTTAAAATGGAGGAAGCATAAAGTATGAATTATGTACTATAGGCGACTATAAAATAGCACATATACTATGAAATAGAAAATAAAAATGAGACTTCTTTGTTTATACTTATGGGGATTAACAAGTCACATGCAATTTCCTTGCTCACATTTACTTTTTGAAGAGCAGTAGTATTATAATGTCACAAACTTTCATTTAATAATACTTTAACATGTGTGTTCATATTAGGTTTAATGTAGATAAAATTTGAATAACTTTCTAGGGTATGGCTATGTAAATTAAAGGTAATATGGAAAGAAAGTCTACTTTCTGTTTTGCCTCTCATACGATTTGTTGGCTGCTAATAGTAATTTTGTTACTTTTACGATAGAGTAAACTCAACGCAACACGGCGTACTTCTTGACAAGGATGATAGATTAAAAGGTAGAGCTCGAGAGATTAAAAAAGAGTACAAGAAAGACCGAAGATTTCTTAAAGGATATGATTGTAAAATTATACTCCCTCCGAACCATAATAGATGTCTCATTTGCTTGGGCAAGGTTATTAAGGGTGGTGTGGGGTCCATTAAAAAGGTGGTAGTTGGATATTTTTAAGTAATTCGACTAATTGTTAATGATTCTCTCCTTTTGCTTAATAAAGTAGATAGAATGAATTTTGGAGGGAAAAATTGGGTTTCACATTGTTTGGGAATTAATTGACATTATTACATTTCCGTAATTGTTATAATTAACCAACCATTAAACTACTTAATTTAAATTACAAAAAATTACATCAAATATATTACAAAAACCATCAAAATCATAAAATAAACTAAGTCTTCAATTCTTCCTTGATTTCTTCAACGTTTTTTGAACTGCAATAGAAAACGAGCAACCCTCTCGCCACATGCGCATGCGGAAATTTAATCTTTCGTTGACTTCAGATTTATAGAAAAAAAAACACGGTATGCATTTAGTGTTCAAAATGAATTAAATAGCTACAAAATAAATTGATCAAAAGAAGCCATCAATGAAACTGGAAGAAAAATACACTCATGAAAAGAAGCCATCAATCCAGAGAGTTGACAATTAGTTTTGGTGGAAGGGCGCTAAACTAAAAAAAAATTGCGCCTGTACAACACCTCAAAACACCAAGAATCAGTGCATCTATATAAGACAGCATTAAATAAAGAAATCAGCACCTCCAATTAATTTCCACCAACCCACATTGAAGTACATAGAATGGTTATAAAAAAAGAGCAAGATAATTTTAGTAAGACTCAAATAATGCATGAGCTTTTAATGTCACTAAACAGTAAAGGGAAGCCAGCATACGGGTTCATCAATGAAATTGCCAAGAAGTACGATGTGCATAGGAGGACAATCGGAAGGATATGGAGACAGATTCGGGATCAAAAAAATAATCAAGTTCCAATTAATGTCAACAACAAGAAGAAAGGCAGCAAAGGAAGGCCATCCATCCCCTTTGATGAAAACAAATTCAAATCAATTGAAAAGGTGAAGAAGACAACTTTAAGAGCACTGTCAAGGGTCATGGGAGTTAGCCAAACCACAATCTGCAGATGGAAAACAAAAAAGTACTTTCGAAAGCACACCAACGCCATCAAATCATTACTTACAGACAAAAATAAACTCAACAGGTTAATTTTTTGTCTTAGTAGTTGCATTTTAGATGAGCAAACAAGCAACTTCGCATTATATGTCAAATGTAGTGCACATGGATGAAAAGTTGTTTTATATTACAAGGACACAACAAACATTTTATCTAACTCAAGATGAAATAGAGCCACATAGAGAAATCCAATCTAAAAGATTTGTCCCCAAGATCATGTTTATGTGTGCCGTCGCAAGATCAATCTTTTCTAGTGAAGGTGAGATGATTTTTGATGGAAAGATAGGCATATTTCCTTTTACACATGAAGTGGCAGCACAAAGGAGTTCAAAAAAACAGGAAGAGAGGAGAGCCAGAGACCAAACCAATACAATCAATCACTAAAGATCACACAAGAGACATGATTGTGCACAAGATACTACCAGCAATTAGAAGTAAATGGCCACCACATTTAAGCAAAACAATTTTCATTCAACAGGACAATGCTAAACCACACATTTTAGATGATGATGAAGTGTTTAGAGAGGTGGCCACACTTGATGGATTTAGCTTCCACTTAGTGCAACAACCTCCTAACTCACCAGAAATGAATGTGTTTGACTTAGGGTTCTTTAGGTCAATACAATCGTTACAACATCAAAAATCAGCATACAACTATGCACAATTAGTAAAAGCAGTGACTATAGCATTTGACAATCTGAAACCAAATGCACTGAAAAATGTATGGATCACACTACAAGCATGTAAAATTGAGGTTATTAAGAAACTAGGTGGTATAGATTATGACATTCCACACATGAGCAAATCAAAACTTGAAAGGGAAATGAGACTCCCACATTGTTTGGGGGTACAACAGGAAACCATTTATGAGGTAGTAAGATATCTGGACACAAAGGTGGATGAAACTACATTTGAGGTCATTTTATTTTACTTGGGGATCAAAGACGAAGCCGTTTTCCATCAACATCATTTAACAACAGCAACCACAGAAGCAGCAGCAGATATTTCAGCAACAAATGAAGCAACAGCACCAACAAAAGAAACAACAGTACCAACACCATTTCCATGTACATTAACAGAAGCAGCAGCAGATATTCCAGCAACAAATGATGCAACAACACCAACAAAAGAAACAAGTACATTAACAGAAGTAGCACCAGCATGAACACCAGTAACATGTAAATAGGACACACATGAGTATACTTTTGGGTTACCTTTTGTACTCACTTTTGGGTTACATTGTAAGGTAAATGTCTAGGTCTAAACACGATGTAGACATTAAATCATGAAATTGTTTAGCCGTAAACATTTTGAAGGAAATGTCATATAATAATTTATTGATGGCTTCAAAAACAAAATGAAAACAAATTCATCTCAGAAAACAAATTGAACTCATCACAGATAACCCAAATCCCATACTAATTGCCTCCTACATCTGGTAAGAACATAGCCTCCTAAACATAATGTTTGGTGGCTTATGAACTGAAAACCCTAGATTGGTGGTAAAATGAATGGATTTAAGGATTTTGTAGCTATAATCAATTGTTTACACTAAAAAAATCATAGGGCAACAAAAACAGAACACGAACATAGACATGCATACCATACAAACCACATAAACAAAATCATCATTAGTCATACAGGAAAGATGTATCCATACGCGAAAATGGGCCTCGAACATCTAGATCAGAAAACAATTCATCATCATCCAATGATTCTTCATCTAAGGAAGGGAACAAGTTCTCAATGTATAGATCTTGAAGATACAGTTGTAAATCAAACATACCCTGTATTTCTTCATCTTCAGAAGTTATATTTCTTTCCCATTTAGGATCCGTTTCAACAGAAGTCGTAGAAGATGGAGGTAGGCGATTGTAGAAATCGAGCCATGGGTTAGGAGATCCAATCGTAGGATCACTTTCTTGGGACGAAGACAAACAAGAAAGACAAGACCTTGGTGACGCCATGTTCGAAAAACCCAGAAAAGTAAAGAACAAACCCAGATTTAAAAAACCCCTAAAATTATTAGGGTTTCAAAGAAGACGAAGATGGTGGAAAAAAAATGAAGATGAAGATAATAAACCGTAAACAGTAAGAATGGGGATGAAGATGAAGATCATTGAAGAAGATGAAGAAAAATACAGACGTTGAGGATGAAGATGAGAGAGAGGGAGAGATAGGGTTTCCGTAGAGTAAATAGGAGAATTAAAAAAGGGAGGAAATGATTAAGATTATTGATGTTGGGTTATATTGTTAATTATTTTGGGTTAGTAGGGTTTACGGGGGTAAATTCGTAATTACGTGTGTGAAGTAAGGGTATTTAAGTAAAAAAAGATTGACAAATATAGAAATGGGACAACTAAAAAAGACATTGCCAAATAAGAAAATGGGACATCTAAAATGGTTCGGAGGGAGTATGAATAATCAAAACTTAATAATTGAGCTGGCCTGGTACAAAATTAGAATGAATAAAAAAGAAATAATAGTATTACATTGAATAATACAAGTTGTTGGAGTAAAGAGCATAATACTCTTTTTGAATACAACTTAGAATTATTAATTTCATACAACATAAACATAGCATTAATAAAATAGAAGAAAACAATTAATAATGAAATTGATTAAGGTAGTTTTCAGGGCAGGCAGAAAACATTGATTATCCTTGGATTATTTGATTAAACATAAACAATATAGTAGCGATTACTGAATTAGAAAAACATTATCAGATCATTGATTAGAACGAGGCAAGATGCTTCCTAAACCAGTCCAGTAGCTCTTGATTTTTGCCAAGTTGTCTAGTTTCTCAGTAGCGGTGCCAGGTGTGTAGGTGACACGAGCATAGGTATCTCCTTTGAAAAGGTATACCGAATTCGGATAAGTATCATGATCCAAAGAAAAGGCACCATCTATGCCATTTTCAAAGATAGTCCCTCTTAAAGTCACCCAGTTTTGGCGTATGGGGCTACTGTTCAACAGTTTTCCAGCACCCTCATAGAAGATACGAGCATACTTATCTCCCTTAAATAGGTAAACTTCATAAGGACGTGATGTCTCAAATGCAGCATCCAACCCATTCGCAAAAACAGTACCCTTCAAATAAGGGAATACCTCTTCAATTGGGGAAGGCCCTACCAGGAGCTTGTTCTTTGGGTTTTTTAGACCGTAAGACCATTTGGCACAAAGGTTACCGGAGAAGATAAATGCAACTCCTTCTTCTACAGAAGGGAAAGCACAATCTATTCCTTTGTCTCCAAAAATTGTGCCCTTAAGAGATGAATATTGATTCACTTTGGCTGGTCCATATAATATTGTGTCATTATATGTACCTGGATTCACTTCTTCAATGATATATTCCTTCTTCATGAATATATAAGCTTGGTTTTTGTGTCCTGATCTGAAAGCAGCGGTTACATAAATAGGGCTTGACATTTTCCTTAATTCCTTTATTTCTTTAATACTTGAAAATCCCTACCCCTGCGAAAATTTTCAACTACTCGTGTCAATGTACAAATCATTTTTTGGTTATTTGCATTGCTTTTATTCAATTTATATTTATATTCATCAAACAAAATAAATACACCGTATCTCTTTACTTTATTATTATTATTATTATTATTATTATTATTATTATTATTATTATTATTATTATTATTATAGTTTAGACACAGGGAAGGGAAGTGTAGATGAGCTAGAACTAATAACCAATCAGGATCATTATTTCATCTAAGCTTAACATGATTATATACAAACATAGAGAGATTAATTAATACAATATACAGTTGCTAACTTGAAATTAATTAAGAAAAAAAAATCTGATTTCAGTGATTAATTGAATGAACTAAAAATGATCTTAATAGAACACTAAAAAGGAAGAAAGAGAAGAGGAGTGTGAGTTTGTATACCTCTTGAATTAGTTTGATAAGTAAAGGCTTGATATTCAATCGGAGATGAAATGGAAGATTATTTTCATGGCAATATATTGATGATTACAAGTGGGGTATTAACAACTTATCATATTAATCAAGTTGACAATTTGCCTTAAATTAATATTCTCGTATTTAGGTTCAAATAATTTGATCAAGGGTTACTTATTTTTTTTGGTGAACTATCATACGTAATACTACATTTGTGTTCACATTGCTAATTTAATCTATTTTTACCCTGTTAAATTGATTAATTATAATCTTAAAATAATAACTTATAATCTTAATTAAATCTATTTTTGCGGCTATATTGAAGGAAAAATCTTCATTGTCATGAATTAAAATAGGAAACTTTCAAATGGCAATCTAAAAGTAATTGATTTTTCTTTTGGTGGACAAAAAATTTTCAAAATTCACATGGTAACTCTGAGATTTACCATATAAACATCATTAGATTTTTTTTATAAAAAGAAGCATTAGATATCTATTTGTTTTCACTCAATAATCATGAAAACAAGAATTACTCATCCCTTCAAGTTTAAGGTAAAAAATAATTTCATTTTCCCCCCAAAATAAAAACCCTAGACATTTCCTAAAATCTAAATTAATTTCTGCTATTAATTGATGTAAATTTTATTTACTGCAAGTACACAGTGAATGTGTTGCTGCAGGTCGAACACAAGAAAGATAGAATAAAGAAATTGCAAACTTCAACTAATTATATTACTTAGAGAAAAAGATAAATCATTCTGAAAAGAGAATCTAAAGTCTCCAATATTGAAAAAACCCACCGAAAAATAAAAGTATCATTTTGCCCAAAAGTTCTTCACATATCTTTTTTTCTCTCTCATATATATAAGCTTTTTTTTGAGAATATTCCGTTACCGAAGAATTTTTGTGGATTAGTGATGATATAGTTGATATTATTGATAGTTAATTACAAGTAGTGATTATTATAAGTGAAAAATTTAATTATTATGGGAAGCTTTTTTAAACCTAATTTGTATAGATAATATGCACTCTATTTGTTTCAAAATGTTAATTAAGTTTGATATCTTGTACTATGATTATAAAAGTAATTACTAGATGTTTAATTTCATGTTTTATAAATGAAACTATAAATCTGAACTTAACAATCAAATGGGTTTACTTGATTAATGATTTTGTTATGCGGATAAGCAATACGTAAGGAACCTTAATCATTCTTGAAATCCCCTATTTAATTTTGCGGACTAATGAAATTATTTTATTCATTTTTAAACCAGATTGAAAATTTTTTCCATAAAAGAAAAGACTTTAAATAATACCTAGAAAAGGAAACAGCCAAAACAAAAATATGTAATTATCATTGGATAAATTCTCAAATAGTATGGTTTATGATTAGATTATTTTATTGGCTTAAGTTAATGTATTTTTTGTACTTTTAAAGTAATCACCTATAATTTAAAAATAATTAATTATAACATTTAAAGTGGAGTTTTAAAGTAATCATATATAAAATCAAATAATCACTTACAATTTTATAATAATCAGTAAAATAGACTAATTATATAAATTCTCAAATAGTATGGTTTATGATCAGATTATTTTATTGGCTTAAGTTAACGTATTTTTTGTACTTTTAAAGTAATCACCTATAATTTAAAAATGATTAATTATTACATTTAAAGTGGAGTTTTAAAGTAATCATATATAAAATCAAATAATCACTTACAATTTTATAATAATCAGTAAAATAGACTAATTATATAGATTTGTGTTATGATTAGATAATTTCATTTATACACGGCAAAATAGTGAAATTTTTACAAGTATTTAAAAAGGACGAAGTACAAACTATGCATTAATTAGTAACTTTTGATCATAATTAAAATTAATAAGTCTTCTTTGTTTATGCGTAATTAAGGGGATTAATATGGCACATGGAACTTCCTTGCTCACATATACTTTTAAAGAGCAGTAGTCTAATTAACATATACTCACTCCGTTCCTTTTTGTTTTTCCACATTACTAAAACGGGTAGTTCCATAAGTTTTTCCACTTTAGAATACTTTTGATTTTGGAAAGTTTTTTTCCTATTTATACCCCTCAAATACCCTCTTTTACCCTATATATTTTTATTTTAAATGTTGGATTCAATTAAGATATGTGTGTAGCCTCCTTCATTTAACACCATCATCATTTTCTGCTTCCTCTCCCCACGTTGCTTTTTCTCTCTTCCTTGAGTTTCTTCTTCGACTTCTATTGTTACTGTTTGAAGCCTTTGTTTGTCCATGACAACCGTCGAATCTAACAGTGATTCGACCATACCATCATACCTTTATGACGGTTTGTGTGATCGTGGAGAATTTTGTTCTTGTTCCATTAATGGGAGGTCACACTCTTATTCAAATGAAATTCTTAAATGGACTAAAAAAGATCTTGAGGCATATCAAAAGGCGATGGAGGATGATGCTACATCTAGGTTTGGTGATTCTACCCCTTCTCCTAATGTTGAAGAAGAAGAAGATCTTGAGGCATATCAAAAGTCTCCATCTCATGTTAATGCTTCAACTCCATCAAAGATTCATGAAGACCAAGTTAATTTGGTTGTCCCTGACACTCCTGAGGAAGTTATTGCTGCGAGGGGTAAAAAAAACCCTAAAAAACGCACGTGAATTATGTAATTTTTTCTTGAATTTCCTTTTCATTGTACACTCATGATAAGTGCTGGTGATGTTTGCTGTTGGATTTGTTTGATTTTGTGATGTTTGATGTTGGATTTTTTCTGAACCTTTTTGATTTCGTCTTATTTTTTTTGGAAGTCTGTTCTTGAAATTTTTTAAAAAACCCCTGTGATGTGTTTATGCAATTACTTGACTTAAAATCTGAAAAATTATCTATAATTACTTGGTTTAGTAGCAATTGTGTACAATCGGCACATCATATGATATTTTTTTTCATGTACAGTAATTTGCGTCATTTCTTGTTGAAATTTTAAAAAGCTGAGAGGTTCAAAGACCTCAATGATGATTCAGGGGGACAAAAAACTGAAATGATCATTATATAATGACGTAAATACATATACATGATCTTAAATTTCCATTTTGATGTTGATTTCATGATTAGTTGCTCCTAAGTTTTATAGAAACAATTTTGATGACGAAAAAAAATAAACTGAGGGGCTGTAATTTATAATCATCTTTGAGATTCTTCCACTGCTTCATCATATGCTTCAAGTATTTGTTGATTAAGTTGTGCAGCATCTTCATTTTCTGTTTGTGTGCCTTGTTGATTTGTGCTTGGGTTAAGGAAACGTACACATTCCCTAACCAATTGTGATGGTACTCGCACTTGTATTCGTAACCTTCCATTGTCTTCTTGAACTTTCTTCCCTAGGTGTGGCTGAACATAGTCATTAGACCCTTAACCTTTAGGATTTCATTTAAGTTGTGTTGTAATGAAATCCAAACATTGGTTAAAGTCTTTGGATGTAACTCTTCGAATGCATCTTCCACTGCTTTTATTAACTCATTCATGTTCTTTGGCATTTTCTTATGCATAAGTGATTGTATGCTCCTAAAAAAACCCAAATCTAGAATATTACAATCGAGACTATTTGGTGGTTGTTGAGTTAGAATGAATGTAAAACCCCCTTGCCTGTTGTTTCGTTGTCAAATTGGATCATCGTTTTTTATGTGAACCCTTGCATTATCTTGTTGGATGAAAATTATCGATGGACCATCACTTGGCCATTTTCGTAGAATTGCTGGAATTAATTGTTCAATAAGCATGCTCCTACAAACTTCCTGAGTAACCGAATCAGTTGGTTTAATTTCTATAGACCCCCTTGGACGGTTAATTTAATTTCTTTGTGTTGCAACCCTACTTACGAAAGGGAAAATTCCGATTTTCCCATCAAATGTGCATTGGCCATATCGATTCCATCTAGGCCTTGCAACCGCCCCTAAAAACATAGCTTTTGGAATGAATTTTGATGACTTTCCCGCCCTATATGGAATTATTTCTTTGTGTGCTATATAAAATCTTTGTGTCTTCTTGGTTAAGTAAAACTATTTTTCATCAATATGTATGAAGTCATACATACCTTTATACATTGGATGAAGATGAATTGTATCTTCTTGAATGAGACTTAAAATCCACTCAACCCTTCTTGCCTTGTTTGCATCCGTTAAATAAGGGTGTAATGGATTTGAATGTGCCTTAATCTCCCCCCTTCGTATCAATCGCCATACCGTTGTTGGTGCCAAGTCTAAGCATGTTGCAACATCTCTTATGCATGTACGTTCACCCATTGGTTTTGATTCAAGTACGTTTGGTGGCACTTGAACTCTTTTTCTTCCACAATTCTTGTACTTTGAATCGACAACATAAGGCTTGTTTTCTTCTTTGGTTTCAATTGCAGGTTTCCATATGTTTCGAATTGTTCTTGGTGTGTAACCGTATTTGTTTGCTATTCGTACGAATGTACCATGTGAGAGTGAGTCACTTACTTTAAGTGACAACATTTCATGTAAGATGAGATGCCTCATGTCGTTTGTAAGCCTTGTTTTACGTTGATGTTGCTGTTCTATTTGTTGTGCATCATTTTCTTGTGGTTCCTCGTCGAAACTGGAGCTTGACTCTGGATCGTATGCATTTGATCCAAAATACCAAGCCCCCTCTACCTCATCTTCATCATTACAAGGCTAATGATGTTGCTGGACAGTTGTTTTTGGTGGGAGTGAGGCTGCTGTTTGGGTTTAATATAGTTGCTGTGAGGCTGTTTGCTGGACTTTTGATACTGTTTGCTGGACTTTTGATACTGTTTGCTGGACAAGTACTGTGAGGCTGCTGTATTATGCTTAAATAAGATGATTAGGAATTTGTAAGGTCATTTTTTTGGAGATTGTACTTGTAATTCTTCATTATATTAATCCATTTATTTCCAATTTGGCCAATGCAAGGCCAAATTATGCTGTTTTGGATGGCTGGAAATTTTGTATTTGGTCCATGTACTTCTAATTTTTCCCTCCTTTTTTTTTAGAACCAAAAATGTAAACTTTCCCAATTTGGAAAGTGGTTACTTTCCCTCCATGTAAATTCTCTCTCTACAATAAAATTATATTTTTTTTTGATTATTTAATTATATCTACAATTAATTTCTCTCTCATTATTCCAATACAATCATTACTTCCCACTATTATATATTAAAATAATACCCACTATCACCAAAGATTCTATTTTTCTTAATGTTTGTGAAATACCCAAAGTGGAAAAACATATAGGAACGGAGGGAGTATATTAATTATAACATTTAAAGTGGAAAGTAATCATATATAAAATCAAATAATCACTTATAATTTTATAATAATCAGTAAAATAGACTAATTATATAGATTTGTGTTATGATTAGATAATTTCAATTATACACGGTAAAATAGTGAAATTTTTACAAGTATTTAAAAAGGACGAAGTACAAACTATGCATTAATTAGTAACTTTTGATCATAATTAAAATTAATAAGTCTTCTTTGTTTATGCGTAATTAAGGGGATTAATATGGCACATGCAACTTCCTTGCTCACATATACTTTTAAAGAGCAGTAGTCTAATTAACATATATATAATTATTTAGAAATTAGTACAAGATATTTCAAGATGGTTACATCATTTAATGTATTAAAAAATCATAAAAGTATATTTTATTTTATTATTTTCAATTTTTTTTATAAAATCTTTATGATGTTATTTATTAAATGAGTACAAGATATTTCAAGATGGTTAAAACATAAAGCCATAAAATTTTATTTTTTTGTTTGTACAAATATGTCAGAAATTTTATTAAAGTCGTGAATTGCACAAACATTATCCAGTATAATAAAATAAATATAACAAGATTCCACTAAATTATATTTGTTTAGGGAAATAACAATAGAAGCTCTCACCAACATTTATATTTTTTAGTTTGTTGTGTTATTAGTAACATAGTACCTGCGTTTTAATATGGCACATGCAATTTCATTATTTTCATTTACTTTTGAATATAGTCTAACATATTACTATAATTTAATTTGAATATAAACTGTAGTATTATAATATAACCAACTTTCATATAATAATACTTCAAGCCAGATTGGAAACTTATCATAAGTAGCAATACTATATTTGTGTTCACATTGGTAAACTATCATTCGACAAACTCTAAAATACGAGTGTATTAAGATAAGTTCATCTTTATTACATTAACCTAATAATAATTAACATGATATTTATGCTTCAAATATTTATACTCAATGCAAACAGATCTTGGAAAGTATTATTCAATTCAAAAGTGTGTTTTTAGGCTCATAGTACCGAAAATATCTTAAAGTTGCCCCCAAATCGCTTTAGCCGAGAATTGGAAAATCTGAATTTAAACTGCAATTCATTCTTATAACCGACATAGTACCATTGATCGCGATCAAGATAATCCAATAGTGACCAAACTGAGTCATATTTACCCCAAAGTATGCGCGAAAATTGAAGTAAGTCTGGCTATAACCGACTCAACACGAACTAATTTTCAAATTCTTATAAGTATCCAAATTGTTTTTAACCGAACTATTGTAAAAGCAAATTAATTTTTAAGTTAAAACAATTCATAACTCAAGAAAAATTATGTAACCAATTAATGTGCACTGATGATAACAATTTGGTTTCAGAGGTTACTGTATGTGAACTGCAGCAGAATGACGAGAAAAAGATGCTTCAGGCTTAACCAGAAATTTAGAAGAATTTCTAGAGAAGATACAAGATGTCTGAAGGAGCAGATGATTAGAATAATTTAGAGTTGAGTTAGAGTTGAATGACTATTGATGAAAATTAAAAACCTTAAAAGGCGTACTTCATATCAAGAACCCTCAAAATATTTAGCATAGAACTTTGAGGTTTAGCATATTTAAACTTGGTAACCTTTTTTGATAAAATACAACCTTAGTATAATATTGCTGTTGCTGTAGTTTGGTGTCCTTCATATGTTGATCACACACAATACTAGGAATGCTGCATATGTTGAGTATCATTATATTCAAAAGAAACCTATCAAGAAGACATTAAGAAAGGTGGAACGTTGAAAAAAAAGGAAGAGGGAAGCTAAACATGACTTAGTTGACTGGCTTGATAAACGATATAAGATATCTAACCCTAAAAGTCAGTATTAAAATAGATATATGTGCAACAAGGAGGAGATTTTAACTGGACAATCACTGGCACTAAATTATTTGTTCATCCAGCCAATCTGATTTTATGGAATCAAGGCTTTAGCATTGTTGTGACTTGTGTACTCGATCAGTGCGGCCTTTGATGGATTTGAACTGAAAGCCTCAAAGAGCTTCAACAATGAAAAAGAAATGAAAAATATAAGCAAAGATGAACATAAGTATTTTATAAGGTATCTTGAATACCTCCCCCTCAAATGTAGTTTTATTATATATCATTCAACAATACAATTATAATAAACCTCCCTTATCTTGAGAACAAATCTCTCAAGGTCACAAATACTAAAGCAAAGTAAGAACACTCTCAAGT
>NC_080054.1:10740264-10895264 GCF_026212465.1 Amaranthus tricolor
ATGCCACCTTATATGCCTAGCTGTTGTCTCTGAAGCATACAATCTTTGTAATCTGGGGCCCAGAGGGAAGTAATAAAATTGTTTCCGCAAAACTTTATCGCCTTTACTGTTTCATCTCTATCTAGACGTTTCACAAATATAATAGCAAGTTGCATTTGCATTATTCCCCCAATATATCATACATTCGTTAGGACAACAATCTATCTTCTCAACGAGTAATCCAAGGGCAGCTATTTGTTTTTTCGTTTCATAGAAGTTGTTTACCATCATATTCTGTTTTTGTAACAATTCGTTCACAAAAGCACAAATATCGTCGTAACACCTCTTAGTGAGACGAAGGTCGGTCTGTCTTCAAGTTTGTAAGTCGACCAATAATAGACATCTTGGTGTGATTTTTACAACCTTCAAATAAAGGACTATTTACAGAATTTAACATTTCAAAGAACTGTCGACACTGAGGGTTTGGATATTTGTCAACGTGTACCAGTGGTTCATTAACTACTGACACTACATCATACTGGGAGGGAAGGAACTGATGGTAAGTGTCTGGAAATACACAAGCTACTGCATCATGCACCATCTGTGAGTATGGATTTGGATTGTTTGACTATTGCTCTCCCATTACCGTTACAACATCAGATGTTGTTCTTATCTCTGTATTTTGATGATATTCCCACTCATAGTAATTTTTAACAAACCCCCTTCTCGTTAGATGTTCTCTTATTTTATCTGCTTCCTTATAACAACAATTTTTCGACTTTTTACAAGGACATCTAATCTCAGAACTCATGCTTTTTGTACGAGCAAAATCTAAAAACTCTTCCAACCTTCTCATAAATCTTAAACTAAACTATCCATTTTTTCTTGGGTTGTACATCCAACTTTCTTCTTGCCTAAAATTCATTTTTAACACATATGTATAATATAATAATATAATTATTCAACTGATTAGTCAAGTAAGTTAATGACAATAAAAATATATAAAACAATTCATGAGATGATAATAATATAATTATTCTAATAAAAATTACTAAAGCAAATTAATGATAATAAAAATAAAATATAAAATAATAAAAAATATAATAAACTCAAGTAAATAACAAAGGAAAAAAATATATACTAATTAAATAATAAAATTAAATCAAATTAATGACAATAAAAATTAAATATAAATAATAAAAATAAATAACACCACTCATGTAAAGATAAAAAACAAGCCACATAATAAAATAAAAAAATCATTAACCTCTTCTAATTCTTTAGTTTCCGAAGGAACAGAAACAAGAACACGAGCTGTACGGGCATCAGAAAATCGCACAAACGACTGGAAAAGGGACCTCTCTAGTGAAGAAGACGGCTCCCTCGAAGAACAGCTGACAGGTGACGGCTTCCTCAGGACGGCTTGTATCTTCGCCGGCCTGCCTCTTCAGCCCATGGCCGGAATCGGTTGAGATTCAGAGAGGAGAAGTCGGGCAAGTGAAAATCGCCAGACAGAGAAGATGCGGAAGAGTATTATTATTATTATTATTATTATTATTATTATTATTATTATTATTATTATTATTACTATTATTATTAAATATTTGGCCAGAATAAAGGACTATACTA
This sequence comes from Amaranthus tricolor, assembly GCF_026212465.1. Taxonomy (NCBI): domain Eukaryota; kingdom Viridiplantae; phylum Streptophyta; class Magnoliopsida; order Caryophyllales; family Amaranthaceae; genus Amaranthus; species Amaranthus tricolor. The sequence continues at coordinate 10,741,873 of NC_080054.1, forward strand.
CCTACAAATTGCAATCCATTCCAACTTAATTTCATTAGTATAGAAAACTGGGTCCACCATCCATGAAGGGTTTCCGTTGCCCACAATTCATGTGCATTAAAGCTGAGAGGACCCACATTCCCTATTGTAGCACTTTATTATTATTATTATTAGTAGTTAAATTCCCGTGGAAAATACGAATACTTAAATACTTATATGAATAATGATATAATTTTATAAAATTAATTCATTTACAACATACACTTAATTATTAATCTTTGTACTGTTATAATATTATCATAATCAAAGTGAATAAATAATTTATCATACAACAATATCAAAACAACACTTTTAATAATTATTGAAAATTGAGACATAAAATTTAAAAGCCTTTAACGATACGAATTTAGTTGAAAAAATAGTCAAATTAGTTAGCTTATTCATTTTGTGATGATGATTTATCTATGTTCAAATAATAAAGATTTACATGTATATTTGTTTTTTAATTTATATAAGGTAATATTGTATTTCAATAGATCATCACATAGATTTATAGTTAATCAACAAATATTATATGTTTTAATGACTTAATTATTTCTTTAATTATCAAGTCAAATATCAAAAATTTTCATGTCAATCAATGACATAAGAGAGTTGGAAAATTTTTTAATTACAATGTGACACGTGTCATTAAGACATTTATTTATTAGCTTTTTTTGCTTTTTATTGATTATTGATTATTGATTATGATAACGGTTAAATGAACGAAGTTTTAATTTTCTTTATGATGTGAGATAACAAAAAATTATAGGTTTACATAAGTAAATATAGTGTATCAATAGATCACATATATTTACATCCAATCAACAAATATTACAATGTGTTAATTATTTCGTTTAAATATGAAGTTAAGTATCAAACTTTTCCATGTTAATAATAGCAAATAAGTTGAAAATTTTTTAATAAGAGTGTGACAAGTATCACAAGTTTTTTTATTAGTATATATTTTATGTATTATTTATTTATTGATTATTAATTATTGATTATTAATTATTGATTTTTTAATTAGTTTTATGATTTTACAGTAATCACCCTCAATAAAGTAAATATTTCCTCTCCCAACCACACAAACCAAATGACAATGAATCAAATCAGTCAAAAATTAATCCTATCAATTATCAGATTTATAACCCTAATCATATTAAAGCAAATCCACTCATAATCATGTACAAACATTATAAGCCTTTCCAAATCAAATCCTACTTTTCATTCAATTATATTACATACTCAGTAACTAAAAATTAGATATGGCAATTCAGTTCGAATACGACCCTAGTCCTACTCTATTTGAAGAAAATAATTTGATTTGAATCCGAGGAAAAAGTTATCCGACTCCGACTCCAACTTTACGATGCGAGTCCGAGTTAGAGACGGACCGAAGTTGTCCTTATTAAAAATCCGACACTCTGACCCGACTCCGACTCTGAAGGAAATCCAACTTTGAATTTGACTTTTACCCTCAATATTTTATTTCATTTAGAACTCTAGACGTGACTAATTTAAGCTTTCTCTCATACTAATTGTAATTTTCGATTTGAAAAAGTACTTGGTATTTTTATTTAGATTAATCAATAAGAATACAAAAAATCAGATCAAGAGAAATAAAATACGCCAAATTAAAAAGCGAGAAAATTTTGTTAAATTGTAGTAGTAGGACTATTTCTCTTGTTAAACTTGAATTCAAAGTACATATATTTTTGTTAAATTTTATTTGAAAAATATACTTTGTTAATTTTGTACACTTTAAATTCGTTAGTACAATATCACAACGATTAAGGTTGATAATAATCCGACTCCGCATCCGAGACCCTCCGAGTTGGGGTAAAATTGAGTTCATGTAATCCCACTCCGAGTGGAGGTGGACCTAAAACAAAGTCTGACTATTATCCTGATCAAAATTGGACTATGTATAATCCGAGCCGAGTCCGACCCATTGTCATCTCTAATCAAAATCATCAAAACAAACATAAACAGCAAAAGGGCACAACATAATAAGGTTTAAAAACTTGATAATCAGTTTGAATTTTAAATGGATTACAATGTTGTACAATAAAAGCAATCAAATGTAGTAGTAATAAAAACCATTACAAAGCTCCTCTTGTTTACATTAATGAAGATGTTTATCTTAATTAGGGGACATTTTGAGCATGTTCAACATGTTCGAATGGATAGAGATTCAAAATTTGGGGACCGCAATACTAAATTATGTAGTATCCCAAAACTTTTAAATGTTTTAAAATACAAAATTTTTAAAAAATTTGTATTTGCACAAGATTTTTAAAGAATTTGTCAATTTTTATTCTGCCTTGGTCCTAACAGTGGTATTCCAAAATTTGGATCAGTCGCTTACTCTTACTCCATGAGGCAACCATCCCGGTATATTCAGGATTTCATTAGTTTAGAATTGGCTTTTTTTTTTTGAAATAAGCAAAAAATAGATCTAAAACTAAATTATAATTTTAGATAACAAACCCGATAATAAAAAAATTATTAAAACAAGATAAAAACAAATTACCTAACTTTATTGAAAAAAGGACTAAGAAATTTGAAGAGACCAAGTTGTTTGGAGAATTGTACTCTTAATGGAAATTTAAATGAAAATTTAATTATTAGAAATAAAAAGAAAAAAAGACAAAAGTCTTATAAAGCTTTCAAAGGAAGCTTTTCATGGGTAGTAAATGAAGCGCCAAAACTATTAGTGAAGGAATAACACGTGGCTTATGTTTTTATTGTATTATTTGAAGTTATTATTATTATTATTATTATTATTATTATTATTATTATTATTATCATTATTATTCTTATTATTATTATTATTATTATAACTATTTTTTGATGAATAAAATTTTATTATAGAAAAAATCACAATATAAAATTCGGGAACATTCCAAGATAGCAAAACATAAAACGATAAACCATAACAAGAAAATTATTAGCCTATACAACAACATAAGAAGACAAGGAAGTAAACATGAACAATTGTGTTTCCTTTGACTAGAATGAAAACCTTGTTCATCCTCATCATCGTTATCACCCTCAGAAAAAAAAGGTTTGACGTTTTAGCAAAAACAAAAAATTAAAAAAAATTAATAAAAAAAAAAATCAATTGTAATACGGAGAGTCGTGATCATCATACCCATGCCCCTCATAAGAAACTATGATCAGGATTTAAGGAGGAAAGAATGATGATAACTAATACTTATAAAGAAGAGTGAGGTCAAAGAGTCCCTTGGCTCAAGTAAGATCTTCAAAGAGCGTCAGAACTTGCAACAACTCGAAAAGTTTGCAACTTAGACACACGATGACCTTTAACAACAAATCAAAAATAGAAATAGAAATAAGATGCACATAAAAAAATAAAAAAAAAATAAATAAAATAAAAATAAGAAATGAAAGGTAAAAATATAATAAGGAGAGTATTAGTCAGAAATTCGAATATGACTTAACATCCATGTTTACCCATTCACAAGCATACTTCACAAAAATTCATTTAAGACTATCCAGTCCAGTAATTTTTATGACTTAACAAAATTTGAATATGACTTAACATCCACTATTTTATCTAGGTTTTATTAATTTCTAATTAATTTCTCTACCTCTTCGACAATTAGTTTTTTTTAATCTTCTACCTATCTAACTTTGTTCTCCTACTACAAAATTTATTTACCCCTTAAATATTCACCCTAAATCTAAACGGGGCCAAAGAAGTAAAAAATTTCTATGTTTTCTAATCCAAAATCATGTGCTGAAAATTGAAATGTTGTAGCAATAAAAAAAAACTACCTATTCTAATTTCTTTTGCGAAAAACTACCTTATATTACCCAAACGTATGCAAAACACTACGTGCTGACGGAATCCGTTTTTTAACCGTCAAGTTTTGGTTTGACCAAACAAGTTTTTTGCACGTGATATTATAATTGCACTTAAGTGACGATTGCTCCACTCTCAATAGCTTATTCCTTCCATTCTATTTGCTTCTCATTGTTCATGGAGTTAACCTATGCATGCAACAATTTATTCAAGGTGAAGATTTAGCATTTACTCTTCTAATCTATTGATAAGTTAATTGTTCTTCATCGATTGCATTAAACCAACAACGTATAATTTCTTCTTCTCTTTTCTGCATGGATATGTATAATAATCTGCTTCTCACATTTTCTTTCTCTTTTAAATTATCTGATTTTATCAATCTACTAACATAACGAAGATTAGATTTTTTTTATCAATCTAAACACAAGTTCATCTTTAATTTGTTAATAATGGCTAAAAAGAGGAGAGTGGTGAAGAGAATTACATTTGATTTTAAATGGGTAACTAAATACGGATATTTTTTTTCCTTATGTTTCTTGATTGTTTGTTATGGTTTAATTGATTGACCTTGTCTTTAATCTTGATTTTTCGATTTTTGCTTCTTTTGTGTGTTTAATTGTAGAAACTATGCTACTATTATTTAACCTATGAGATAATGAATCCAATCAATATTAGATGGTTTGGATGATTTTTTTGTGACTATGAATTACAAGACAAAGTATAGACAATTAGATTCATCTATCAAAATGAACCTACTCAGCCCCTCAATTTGGTATCCAATGAAAAAAACTTGTTTGTCTTGAACCTCCTTTCAGGATTCTCCTTGGTCCACAAAGTTTTCTTTGCAAAAGGAGCACCATAACCACACTTATCGACCTTCGATTTTCCTATTTAAAAAGATGAGGGCATGGTTTGAATGCAATAAATAAGGAAGAAGATGTAAGAGTTAGGTAATAACAGGGGCTAAAATCTACTTCAAAATATGGAAAATGGAATTAATTAATAAGGGAAGGGAAAAGAGGAAAGAACAGGAAATTGGAAGGAAAATAGAACAAATACAGAGGGAAAGGTAGATTTAGTAATATCACGAGGGAAAAACGTGCTTGGTCAAAAAAAAATTTTAAGGTCAAGAATCAGATTCTGTCACGTGGTTGAGTTTTGCATACGTTTGGGTCATATAAGGTAGTTTTTCGCAAAAAAATTAAAACAAGTAGCTTTTTTTAAAAAAGGTGGTATAGAATATGTTTTTTTTTTAATAATTTTCTCTAATTTTAATGTATTTTTTGAACAAACAATATATATTTCATTTTTTTCAATTTGATGTAATATATATCGTTTTTGATAAAAATTATCACTAATGTTAATTATTATTGTAAACATTATCACTAATGTTAATTACGTATCGAGACTGTCGCTCCTACTACAAATGTTCTAATTAAATACATCATTCCCTTTTTAATCCATTGAGTATTATGACTTATCTCTAACCATTCAATCACTCGACTGAGTCGTTGCCCTACTGAACGGGTTGCTTCAGTAATCTGTTTGGTAGAATACACAAGGGACAGCTAATCCCAAGGCAACTACCGACCAAGACGTTGCTCGATATCTTAACGGGTCGTTGAAGTCAAGAGTATGCATACCCCCATGGTGGCCCTTATTAGGATTGCACCAATGGAGAAAAAATTACCCTATTGGGTACCAATTTTCGATTTTTCGTATTAGGAATATCCTTTTCACAACTCTATTGGGTATTCCAAACAAATTCCTCAAAATAAGTTTTTATTAATTTTTAACGGATATTTCATGATATACCACTGAGTTTCTTCGAAATTCACCATATACCACACGAAATGTTTTAATTCACCATATATACCATTGAGTTTACGTCCGTTAGCACAGAATACCATTAATGACAACTGCCGTCAGTGTGCCGTCAGCACTTCCTTCCTCTAGGGTTCTCTCCATTGAATTCCTCAATTTCACTCTCTCTCCTCATCGAGAAGGTACTAATTTATCTTTAATTTCTGAATTTATCATCAAGAAAATTAAATTCAAGCTTCAAATTTTGAATTTTCAATTATCAAATTTTGATTTGAGATTTTGAATAGTTTTAGCAGCATCAATAACATTTGCACTAATCTCAAACCCTCTTATAGATCTTGTTAAATTGTTTTTGCCTCTTGCAGAGAAAGACCATGGAAGTTTGTTTTCTATGTCAAACAAGAGAAACCCAGTTAAAACAAGAAGAACCCAATTAAAAAAGAAAAAGAAAAACATGCAAAGAATTTTTGAATTCAACAACTTCAAGTATTGATTTATCAAAAAAATCAGGAGGAAGATTAGTAGATCCAACTTCAGTATTATTTTCCAATCAATCAAGAATCTCAAAATCCTAATTTTATAAACGAAAAAAAGGTTCCAGTTAAGGCACAGAAAGATGGAAATACACATTCAGATCTCCAAAATGCCAACAAAAAAATCTCATAAACATCCAATTGAAAGACACAATAATTTAAATCAACACCCAGCTTCCCAAAATTCCCAAAAAATATCAAAAAACAAATCTTTTACAAAACACAACCAAAACCCAATTACCAAAACCAAATAAAAATAGCAAAAGGCTGAGAAATTGATGAATATGTTAATCAAATTAATTACCTTGTATCAAATAGAATCAAAGAATAAATCCAAAGGTATGAAAAATCTGAAATGATCAGAGTGTGCGATGAGAACGGATGAAGAAAATTTTGTTTGATTTGAAATGGTTGAATTGAAAGAGGAGAGAGAAATGAGACTTAATGAGAAGGGATGAAGAGGCTGATGGAAAAGGATGTGAACAGTGGATTCACCGTTCATCAAGCCTAATAATGGCGCCAGTTGAATGCGTAAGGGCATACTGGTAATTTACCACAAACGGCACACTGACGGCAGTTGTCATTAATGGTATTCTGTGCTAACAGACGTAAACTCAATGGTATATGGTGAATTAAAACATTTCGTGTGTTATATGGTGAATTTCGAAGAAACTCAGTGGTATATCATGAAATATCCGAATTTTTAAATTAGTTATTTGTGACAAACCTAACCAGATGACACTATATTGTATTTGTAAAGTTATTTAACTAGGAATGTAAAAATAAAATAATAACAAGTATTTAAAATGGAGGAAGCATAAAGTATGAATTATGTACTATAGGCGATTATAAAATAGTACATATACTATGAATTAGAAAATAAAAATGAGACTTCTTTGTTTATACTTATGGGGATAAAATTTCCTTGCTCACATATACTTTTGAAGAGCACATTTCGAGTCTCCATTGCAAAGTCTGGATGCATGTCATTAAATGTCAACCGCGCTTCAGCATCGGAAGGATGTATCATCTCTCCATCTTTAGTGCGGTGCTCTGCATGCCACCTCATATTCCTAGCTGTTGTCTCTGAAGCATACAATCTTTGTAATCTGGGGCCCAGGGGGAAATAATGAAATTGTTTCCGCGAAACTTTATCGCCTTTACTGTTTCTTCTCCATCTAGACGTTTCACAAATATAACAGCAAGTTGCATTCGCATTATTCCCCCAATATATCATACATCTGTTAGGACAACAATCTATCTTCTCAATGGGTAATCCAAGGGCAGCTATTTGTTTTTTCATCTCATAGAAGTTGTTTACCATCGTATTCTGTTGTGGTAACACTTCGTTCACAATAGCACAAATAACGTCGTAACATCTCTCAGTGAGACGATGGTTTGTCTTCAGGTTTGTACGTCGACCAATAATAGACATCTTGGTGTGATTTTTACAACCTTCAAATAAAGGACTATTTACAGAACTTAACATTTCAAAGAACTGTCGACACTGAGGGTTTGGATATTCGTCAACGTGTACCGGTGGTTCATTAACTACTTACACTACATCATACTGGGAAGGAAGAAACTTTTGGTAAGTGTCTGGAAATACACTAGGTACTACATCATGCACCATCTGTGAGTATGGATTTGGATTGTTTAACGATTGCTCTCCCACTACCGCTACAACATCAGATGTTGTTCTTATCTCTGTACTTTGATGATATTCCCACTCATAGTAATTTTCAACAAACCCCTTCTCATTAGATGTTCTCTTATTTTATCTGCTTCCTTATAACAACAAGTTTTAGACTTTTTACAAGGACATCTAATCTCAGAACTCATGCTTTTTGTACGAGCAAAATCTAAAAACTCTTCCAACCTTCTCATAAATCATAAACTAAACTTCTCATTTTTTTCATCGGTTGTACATCCAACTTCTTTCTTGCGTAAAATTCAATTTTAACACCTATGTATAACATAATAATATAATTATTCAACTGATTAGTAAAGTAAGTTAATGACAATAAAAATATACAAAACAATTCATGAAAATAACAATATATAATAATAATAATATAATTATTCTAATAAAAATTATTAAAGCAAATTAATGACAATAAAAATAAAATATAAAATAATAAAAAATATAAAAAAACTCAAGTAAATAACAAAGGAAAAAAATATATACTAATTAAATAATAAAATTAAATCAAATTAATGACAATAAAAATTAAATATAAATAATAAAAATAAATAAAACAACTCGTATAAAGATAAAAAACAAGCCACATAATAGAATAAGAAAATCACTAACCTCTTCTAGTTCTTTAGTTTTCGAAATATACAATACACAACAATTTCTTATTTATACAAAACATGGAGACAACACGGCGATTACAACCCCATCGCCATGTATAGAATTCAAATTCAAAAAATATGGCAACCAAAGGGCTTCCAAACGTTCTGTCCCCTATATTTAAAAAAAAATAAATATATAAAACAACAAAACATGTCGACATGGCGATTAAGAGCTTCGTTGCCAACAATTAAAACAAAAAAAATTCCGGTCCTCCTGGCGACCATATGGTGACCACCATAACCCGTCGCCCACTATTAAAATAAAAATAAAAAAAATACTGTATTTCCGGGCGACTAAATGGCGACCGTATAGCCCGTCGCCATTCTATTAAAATTAAAAAAAAATAAATAAATGCCTTTGGCGAGTGATTAGCGACCACGTACCCCGTCGCCAAAATACTTTCCCATATGGTGACTAATCTGGCCTTCACCTTGCCGTCGCCACTGGCGACCAACCCTTCTCTCGCTATTTTTCCATCGCTATTTCAATAGTTATTTGTAGTGACCTGGATTGGGAAGCGTATCCGGCAATGGCACAGTGGCTGCTGTCAAGGGAGTAGCCGCCTGCTTCCCCGATGACTTAAGCACCGAAACCCAACTGAGACCAACTGTAGGTTAGCCGGAACCTGAAGGAACGGAAACAGGAACACGAGCTATACGGGCATCAGAAAATCGCACAGACGACTGGAAAAGGGACCTCTCCGGTGAAGAAGACGGCTCCCTCGAAGAACAGCTAACAGGTGACGGCTTCCTCGGGACGGCTTGTTTCTTCGCCGGCCTGCCTCTCCTGCCCATGGCTGAAATCCGTTGAGATTCAGAGAGGAGAAGTCGGGCAAGTGAAAATCGCTAGAGAGAGAGGATGCGGAAGAGTATTATTATTATTATTATTATTATTATTATTATTATTATTATTATTATTATTATTATTATTATTATATGTTTTAATGACTTAATTATATCTTTAAATATCAAGTTAAATATCAAAAATTATCATCTCAATCAATGACATAATAGAGTTTGAAAATTTTTTAATGACAATGTGACACGTGTCATCTAGACATTTATTTATTGGTTTTTTTTTATTATTATTGATTATTGATTATTGATTCTTGATTAGGAATTTAGTTTCTTTTGATACACTTATTGTATATGTTGGAATGTAAGACCATTATGAAATCAATACTAACCAACTATTCAAAATGAAAATACTCTTATTTTTGTTCTTTTAATAGCTATTTCAAAGTTAACTTAAAATTAATTACTTATGCAAAGTTAAATAGCAAATTTCTAAACTTAAAATAACATCAAATTTAACTTATCATACATACAAAAATTAATATTTTTTGGTCATTAGATCACTTGAGTTTTGATAACGGTTTAATGAACCAAGTTTTAATTTTCTTTATGATGTGAGATAACAAAAAATTATAGGTTTACATAAGGAAATATAGTGTATCAATAGATCACATATATTTACATCCAATCAACAAATATTACAATGTATTAATTATTTCCTTAAATATGAAGTGAAGTATCAAAATTTTCCATGTTAATGATAGCAAATACATTGAAATATTTTTTAATAAGAATGTGACACGTATCACAAGTTGTTTTTTTATTAGTATATATTTTATGGATTATTTATTTATTGATTATTAATTATTGATTTTTTATTAGTTTTATGATTTTACCGTAATCACCCTCAATAAAGTAAATATTCCTCTCCCAACAACACAAACCAAATGACAATGAATCAAATCAGTCAAAAATTAATCCTATGAATTATCAGATTTATAACCCTAATCATATTAAAGCAAATCCACTCAAAATCATGTACAAACATTATTAGCCTTTCCAAAATCAAATCCTACTTTTCATTCAATTATCTTACATACTCAATGCCAACTTAAGCCATCGTAGTAACTCAAAATAAGATATGGCAATTCAGTTCGAATCCGATCCTAGTTCTATTCGATCTGAGGAAAATAATTCGATTTGAATCCGAGGAAAACGTTATCCGACTTCGACTCCAACTTTACGATCCGAGTACGAACTAGAGACGGACCGAAGTTGTCCTTATTAAAAATCAGACACTATGACCCGACTCCGACTCTGAAGGAAATTCAACTTTTAATTTGACTTTTACCCTCAATATTTTGTTTCCTTTAGAACTCTAGACGTGACTAATTCAAGCTCTCTCTCATACTAATTGTAATTTTAAATTTGAAAAACTACTTGGTATTTTTATTTAGATTAATGAATAAGAATACGAAAAATCAGATCAAGAGAAATAAAATACGCCAAATTAAAAAGCGAGAAAATTTTGTTAAATTGTAGTAGTAGGACTATTTCTCTTGTTAAACTTGAATTCAAAGTACATATATTTTTGATAAATTTTATTTGAAAAATATATTTTGTTAATTTTGTACGCTTTAAATTCATTAGTACAATATCACAACGATTAAGGTTGATAATAATCTGACTCTGCATCCGACTGCGTCCGAGTTGGGGTAAAATTGGAGTTCATATAATCCGACTCCGAGTGGAGGTGGACATAAAAAACTAAGTCTGACTATTATCCGGATCAAAATTGGAGTATGTATAATCCGAACCGACTCCGACCAATTGCCATTCCTACTCAAAATCATCAAAACAAACATAAACATAAAAAGGGCACAACATAATAAGGAATCAAAAACTTGATAATCAGTTTGAATTTTAAATGGATTACAATGTTGTACCAAAAAAAAACAAATGTAGTAGTAATAAAAACCAAAGCTCCTCTTGTTTACATTACTGAAGATTTTTATCTTAATTAGGCAACATTTTGACTTTTGAGCATGTTCAACATGTTCGAATGGATACAGATTCAAAATTTGGGGACCTCAATACTAAATTATGTAGTATTCCAAAACTTTTAAATATTTTAATATACAAAATTGTTAAAAAATTTGAATTTGCACAGGATTTTTAAAGAATTTGTCAATTTTTATTCTGCCTTGGTCCTAACAGTGGTATTCCAAAATTTGGATTAGTTGCTTACTCTTACTCCATGAGGCAACCATCCCGGTATATTTAGGATTTCATTAGTTTAGAATAGGCTTTTTTTTGAAATAAGCAAAAAATAAATCTAAAAATAAATTATAATTTTAGGCAACAAACCCTATAATAAAAAAATTATTAAAACAAGATAAAAACAAATTTTCTAACTTTATTGAAAAAAGGACTAAGAAATTTGAAGAGACCAAGTTGTTTGGAGAATTGTACTCTTAATGGAAATTTAAATGAAAATTTAATTATTAGAAATAAAAAGAAAAAAAGAGAAAAGTCTTATAAGCTTTCAAAGGAAGCTTTTCATGGGTAGTAATTAAGCGCCAAAACTATTAGTGAAGGAATAACACGTGGCTTAAGTTTTTATTGTATTATTAGAAGTTAATATTATTATTATTATTATTATTATTATTATTATTACGGATATTTCATGATATACCACTGAGTTTCTTCGAAATTCACCATATACCACATGAAATGTTTTAATTCACCGTATACCATTGAGTTTACGTCCGTTAGCACGAAATACCATTATTATTATTATTATAACTATTTTTTGATGAATAAAATTTTATTATAGAAAAAATCACAATATAAAATTCGGGCACATTCCAATATAGCAAAACATAAAACGATACACCATAACACGAAAATTATTAGCCTATACAACAACGTATGAAGACAAGAAAATAAACATGAGCCTCAGCAAAGTTAAGTAGTTGAGCCAACATGTAACCTCATAGGACAATAATACATAACAATCGGCAGCAGACTTTACATATACTAATCAACTCATTGTAATAAAAAACGAAGTAAAAATTATAACATATAAAATTTAATTATAATAGATTAACTCATTGAGTTTACCTTCATAAAGGAATTGTGTTTCCTTTGACTAGAATGAAAACCTTGTTCATCCTCATCATCTTTATCACCCTCAGAAAAAAAAGGTTTGACGTTTTAGCAAAAAAAAAAAATTTTTAAAAATTAATAAAAAAAAAAATCAATTGTAATAGGGAGAGTCGTGATCATCATACCCATGCCCCTCATAAGAAACTATGATCAGGATTTAAGGAGGAAAAAATGATGATAACTAATACTTATAAAGAAGAGTGCGGTTAAAGAGTCCCTTGGCTCAAGTAAGATCTTCAAAGAGCGTCAAAACCTGCAACAACTCGGAAAGTTTGCAACTTAGACACACGATGACCTTTAACAATAAATCAAAAATAGAAATAGAAATAAGATGCACATAAGAAAAATAAATAAATAAAAATAAAAATAAGAAAAAAAAGGTAAAAATATAATAGGGAGAGTACTAGTCAGAAATTTGAATATAACTTAACATCCATGTTTACCCATTCACAAGCATACTTCAATAAAATTCATTTAAGACTATCTAGTCCAGTGATTTTAAGACTTAACAAAATTTGAATATGACTTAACATCCACTATTTTATCTAGGTTTCATTAATTTTCTAATTAATTTCTCTACCTCTCCGACAATCAAATTCTTTTAATGTTCTACCTAACTAATTTTATTCTCCTACTATAAAATTTATTTACCCCTTAAATATTCACCCTCAATCTAAACGGGGCCATAGAAGTAAAACATTTCAATGTTTTCTAATCGAAAATCATGTGCTGAAAATCGAAATGTTCTAGCAATAAAAAAAAACTACCTATTTTATACCACCTTTTACAAAAAACTACTATTCTAATTTCTTTTGCGAAAAACTACCTTATATGACCCAAACGTATGCAAAACACTACGTGTTGACGGAATTCGTTTTTTAACCATCAAGTTTTGGTTTGACCAAACAAATTTTTTGCACGTGATGTTATAATTGCACTTAACTGACGATTGCTCCACTCTCCATAGCTTATTCCTTTCATTCTATTTGCTTCTCATTGTTCATAGAGTTAACCTATGCTCGACAATTTATTCAAGGTGAAGATTTAGCATGTAATGACCCGTCTTAATATAGGGTGTATTGGCGGAAACAATACACTAAGTTGGGTCACTAAAATTTTCAAAATAAATTTATAACTTCGAATAAAGTAAATCAAAAAGTCATTACATAAAAATCCAGGGAGTAAAACACTCCCATAAACAAAAATAAATAAAACATTTAAACTTCAACTTAATGTTCTAGGTAACCCTACATCTCTCAGTCTTATTCCCCAGTCGCTCCGAGTGAATTCAATCATCACCTGCAACAACTAAACCGCAAATTACCACTTAGTGGCCAGTAACGAGACTGTCCTTAACACAAAGGTTCAAATTTAAACAAAGAACTAATGCGAGACTTAATTAAAATTCAAACCAATTAACAACGATCCAACCATACAAACCAATAGAGTCAAATAATGTTGATCAATTCAATTAATACCAAAGTAGGGTAACCAAATCAATTAAAACCAAGGATAACTTTTCCAAAACAATTTAACAAAAAATCAAGTTAACAATATTTTCAAGTCGTACTTGGAACAGACGCAGTGAACAAATTCGCGGCCCACTAAGCCTAGATAAAGTCAGGGCGAACCTCGGGTCAACCACAATGATATAACCCTGTCTAAGAATGGCCAATCTCTCTCGTTTTCCGAAGATCCAGCATAACGAGAACGACAACTAAATCTAAAACCAATCTACTATAGATGTGCTGTCCAATCGAAGGAACCACTATGGACTTACCCAACGATTTCCAAATAACAACAAAACCAATGTTCATAAGGAACCACTATGGATTTACCCTTAAGAACCCAAAAGTCAAATTCCAAAACCAAATCAAATGTTCATAAGGAACCACTATGGATTTACCCTTAAGAACCCAAAGGCCACAATGACCGTTTCCAAAATACCAAAACTCCAAAGGAGTAGTTCAAAACCAATCAAGATCAAAATCATACAGTTTAAGTTGTAATGTCTGAGTTTGGAATAAGGATAATTCGAACTTAATCAAGAATACACCTTACTACAACTCTTGGCAAGAATATACTATAGACAATGTTATTTTATTCTTAAGTATAAACTTGTCGACAAGCAACAAAACAGTTTTATAAACCATCAAAATAAAATCACATAACCATTATAATAGTCAATAAAAGTCAATGGTCATGGTCAAAGTCAATGCCAAAGTCAAGTTCTCTATTTACATGACTTTAACAACAAATGGTCATAAACTATCTAAATAAGTAGTACATGAAATTAACACATAACCAAGCAATTAGGTACATGACCAAAAATAATAAATTAATAAATTAAATCAGGTTTTAATTCCTCTTAACCTTAATTAATTCACAAAATTCAAATTAACTAGTTTAAGCCATCATTAAATAATAATTTTGTAAAATTAAATCCAAATTCATCAAAATCAATTTACACTATTACCTACTGATTGTAACATATTTTAGTGTTAAAATAATGTGAAAATAAATTAAAATCAATAAATTACAGCCAAATTACTATTAATAAAAAGTGTAGATTTTCCAGATTTTCATAATAATTTAAAATAAAATTATTCAAATCACGAAAATCAATTGTAACCAATCCTAAATTAAATCTATGCTATAACACAGCATAGAAGATTAAAATAACAATAATATATGCACGAAAATAATTAAAGCAAAATTTACTATATAAAACCGAATTAATCAATTTAAATTTTAATTAATTCTAAACAAGACTTCTATGTTTAATTAAGAAACTAAGTGAAGAAAAATCTAGTTACCTGGATAATGGAGGAAAGTAATAATCTTTAGAAGATTAAAGAAACTCCAAGAAAATCTCCCAAATAATTTGCAAAATGAATTCCTTGAAGTAAGCTTGAATAATTCAAAATAAGTCTTCAAAAGTTACCCAAAAATATGATAATATTTTGACACTTGAAGAAAAATAAAGCAAGTATTCTTTTTTTTTTATTTTGAGAGAAAAGAATGAGAGAAAGAAAGTTTATGAGCTAGTTTATGAATGAATGAAAATTTCCATAACAATAGGCTAGTATTTATAGGAGGGGAAAAACCATCCCAAAAGACTCTTCATAATGGTTGAGAATTTATGAGCATTAGGAAGTTCAATCAACTTGAAGAAAAGAAAATGAAAAGATTTGAAGGATGTTCATGCATTCATTCCATTCTAGAATGTACCAATTAATTAAGCATGAATTAAAATTAATTAACCTAATTAAACACTAATTTTACAAGCCTATCATGATAATAATGTACAAAAAAAAAAATTATATTTAGTCCTCCTAAGTTAAAACTTGTTACAACAAGTTGGTCCAAAAATAAATAACTTAGGACATATAATAGTAGTACATAAATTTAATAAAATAATATATTAACACGACGACAACAACAACAACAACAACAACAATAATAATAATAATAATAATAATAATAATAATAATAATAATAATAATAATAATAATAATAATAATAATAACTTACGCTCCTTTTAAATCACATTATAAAGCATAAAAGAGATAGTTATAATAATCCTCAAATAATATCATAATAAATTATTTTAAATTAAAAACTAGACTTAAAGAAAAGTAACTAGAAAGATGAATAAAATGGAAATTATGCCACAGAGAAAAATTCGGGGCATTACAATCCTACCCACTTATAAAAAGTTTCGTCCTCGAAACTTACAAAAAGAAAGATAACGAAACAAGGACGAAATAATTACCTTTGTTCGGCTACAAACAACTCGGGATACTTAAGTCGCATTGACTCCTCAGTTTCCCAGGTGGCTTTTTCATACTTTTGTCTACGCCACAACACTTTCACTAATGGCACTTCCTTTCTCCTCAGAGAACGTACCTGACGATCAAGGATTTTGACTGGCTTCTCCTCAAAAGTCAAATTAGGGTTGACCTCTACCGACTCTACGACTATAACATGCGAAGGGTCACTTCGATAACGCCGTAACTGAGAGACATGGAACACATTGTGAATCTTAGATAGCTCGACTGGCAAAGCCAACTTATAAGCCACTTCACCAATCCTCTCAAGTACCTCATAAGGACCCACATACTTAGGGCTGAGCTTGCCCTTCACACCAAATCTCATTACTCCCTTCATTGGGGACACCTTCAAAAGCACCTTATCCCCAACATCATAAGTAATAGGTCTCCTACTCAAATCGGCATAAGACTTTTGTCGATCCTGGGCAGCCTTCATCTTTGCTTGAATAACTTTGACCTTATCTACAGTAGATTGGATAAGATCGGGTCCCAACACCAACGAATCACTTATGTCGCTCCAGAAAGTAGGACTACGACATTTCCTGCCATAAAGAGCCTCGTAGGGAGCCATTTGGATGCTCGCATGATTGCTGTTGTTGTAAGAGAACTCTACCAAGCTTAAAGACTTCACCCACGAGCCTTGGAATTCCAGGGCACAAGCACGGAGCATATCTTCCAAAGTCTGGATTGTTCTCTCCGTTTGCCCATCAGTTGCAGCATGGAAAGCGGTACTCAACTTCAACTTAGTACCAAAAGCCTTTTGTAACGAGAACCAGAAATGAGATAAGAACCTGGGATCACGATCGGACACAATTTCCCTAGGTACACCATGCAACCTTATGATTTCATTTGAATCAGCCTCCGCCATTTGCTCCATTGACCAAGTCTTCTTCATAGGAATAAATCTAGCAACCTTGGTCAAACGATCAACTATTACCCATACTGCATTCAAGCCACCAGCAGCATTAGGAAGCCCCATCACAAAATCCATGGAAATGGAGTCAAACTTCCATGTTGGAATAGGAAGGGGTTGTAACAAACCACCTGGCCTTTGATGCTCAATCTTCACCTTCTGACACACCAAACACTTGGCAACAAATTCAGCAACCTCTTTTTTCATACAAGGCCACCAAAAGCTTAGCTTGAGGTCCTTATACATCTTCGAACCTCCAGGATGTACTGAATAAGGAGTGTTATGAGCTTCACTCATGATTTCGTTTTTTCAAAATCGGATCATTAGGCACACACCATTGCCCTTTGAACTTTATACTACCATCCTCTGCAATATAAAAACTCTCAGCTCGTCCTTGAGCCTTTGCAGCTCGAATCTTCCGAAGCTTAGGATCATTTTGTTGCTTCTCTCTTAACTCAGCATAAAGAGCAGGCTCAGAACTCATAGCGCTTAAGCGAGCTTTAACCCCACCCAATGATACCACTTCAATTTCCATCTTGCGGAATTCCTCACATAAGTCCTTGGAGAGAACCTTCATAAAATTAAGCAAGGGTCCAGGCTTTCGACTCAGGGCATCAGCAACCCTATTAGTCTTTCCTTCCTTATACTCCAAGGTCAAATCATAATCCTTGATAAGCTCAAGCCAGCGCCTCTGACGCATATTCAATTCTTTCTGAGTGAAAATATACTTGAGGCTTTTATGATCAGTGTAAATTTTGCACGAAACACCATATAAATAGTGTCGCCAAATCTTTAATGCAAACACCACTGCAGCCAATTCAAGATCATGCGTAGGGTAATTCTTCTCATGAACTTTTAATTGCCTTGAAGCATAGGCAATAACCTTACCCCGTTGCATCAACACACACCCTAGTCCACTCTTCGAGGCATCACTGAACACCTCATACTCCTCTCCTTCTGTCGACAAGACTAAAACAGGAGCAGATGTGAGCTTTTCTTTCAATAACTGAAAAGCCTTTTCGCACTCTTCGGACCATCTAAACTTGCAGTCTTTCTTCATCAATTTTGTCAGAGGTTGAGCAATAATAGAGAAGTTATGCACAAACCTTCGGTAATAGCCTGCAAGTCCTAGAAAACTCCGAACTTCAGTTACACTAGAGGGACTTGCCCATTCTAGAATAGCTTTAATTTTCGCTGGATCAACCTTCACACCTTCCTTGCTAATAACATGGCTAGAAATGCCACTTTCTTAAGCCAGAATTCACATTTTGAGAACTTGGCAAACCATTTCTGCTTCCTGAGAATGTTTAACACCATTTCTAGATGTTTAACATGCTCTTCTTCATCCTTCGAGAATACCAAGATGTCGTCAATGAAGACAACTACACATTCATCCAACAACTCGTGAAAGGACCTATTCATCTGGTCCATAAACACAGCAGGGCATTCGTAAGACCGAAGGGCATGACGACAAATTCATAATGCCCATATCTAGTCCGAAAAGCCGTCTTTTGAATATCATCTTCCCTCACAGGGATCTGATGGTAACCAGACCTAAGGTCAATCTTAGAAAAGACACCCGCGCCCTTTAGTTGATCAAAAAGATCGTCAATTCTTGGCAAGGGATATCTATTTTTGATAGTTACCTTGTTCAGTTCACGGTAGTCAACACGCAGCCGCATACTACCATCTTTCTTCTTCACAAATAGAACTGGAGCACCCCAAGGAGAAGCACTGGGCCTTATAAAACCCTTATCGATAAGCTCTTGCAACTGAGTCTTTAACTCTTGCATTTCTGAGGGTGCCATTCTATAGGGGGGTTTAGAAATAGGAGCGGTACCTGGAATCAAATCAATCCCAAATTCTACATCTCTTTCGGGAGGGATTCCAGGTAATTCTTCGGGAAATACATCTGGATAGTTTCTGACAATGGGAATGTCTTCAAGCTTAACGCCTTCGGAGACTTCAGTCACTTTGCACAAGAAAACTTCATTCCCTTTCCTTTGTATTTTCATCATCTTTATAGCAGAGATGATCTTCACACCAGGCTTTGCTTTGGTGTTAGAATAAGAAACTCTCTCCCCTTTATGGTTTCTCAACACCACCTTCTCATCCCTACAATGGAATACAACTCGGTATTCCTTCAACCAATCCATGCCGAATATCACATCGAATTCGTCCATAGGGACCTCTTTAAGATTTGCAGTCAATTCTACCTCGTAAATGATAACAAGAACGCTTCGAAAAGCGCGATGACAAGAAATTTTCTCCCCATTAGGAAGGGAGATCACAGATTTAACAGACATAGAAGAGTTCAACTTGGCTTTTTCAATAAAGGAAGAAGAGATGAAAGAAGCAGTAGCACCAGTATCAAATAAAACATAAGCAGGAATAGAGTTTACGAGAATAGTATCGGCAATGACATCAACATCCGATTCTTCCCCGGTTTCGGTCATATAATAAACCCTGTTGCGGAGAGGGGCATTACCACCAGTAATTGTCTTGCCTGCATCATAAATCTTAGGGCAAGAGTACGAACGGTGACCCTCACCATTGCAATAGAAACACTTGACAGCAGAACCATCACAATTTTTGCCAGGGTGCCAATCTTTCTGGCACTTGAAACACTTCTTCGGTCTAGAATCATAAGTACTCCCCTTCTTCGCCGGAATAAGCTTAGACTTCTTTGAGGGGTTTGCAGTATGAAATGAGGGAGGGGGCCTCTTGGCTGTGAGAGCACGTCTAGCAGCTTCTTCCTCTTGAACTGCAGCATAAGCACTAAGGGCAACTTCATAAGCCCTCTGGAAAGTAGCAGCACCTGAACACATCACTGGTACCCTAATCCGGGCGTCTAACCTCCTTACATACAACCTCACTTTCTCAGCTTCAGAAGGGATCAAAACAGCAGCAAAACGAGACAACTCTGTGAACTTGTCAGTATATGCTTGCACTGACATAGAACCCTGTTCCAGAGAGAGAAACTCTTCTCTTTTCAGCCACCTCAACTCGTCTGGATAGAATCTCTCCTTCAACTTCGTGGAGAACTGTTCCCACCCAAAGCCAATGGTAGCAAGACATTCAGCTTTGACCATACCCCACTAGTTGTCAGCCTCTTTCTTCAGGTAATACGAGCCAATAGCTACCTTTTCAGCATCTGGGCAGCCGGTCGCGTCAAAGAGTTTTTCTATCTCACGCAACCAACCTTCGAGAACTACAGGATCGGCAGTACCCTCATAGGTTGGGGGACGGTGACGATCAAACCGATCAAAGACAGACTGGTTGTTAGCCGGACCAGTGGATCGATTTGCGAGGGCAATAATAGCATTCTCTAGAGCTCTCAGACGTTGGCGAGAAGACTCCTTCTCAGCAGAGGTTCTTCTTCTAGGAGGCATCCTACAAAAACAGAAATTTATATGTAGTCTTACATACTTCCTTGCTTTTCTAAAAGCAATTCCCATTTCTTACTACCCAAGTAATCCTCACTCTATGGTCAAGTCAATTGCTTAGATTCCAAGTAACTTACTCAAGCAAGCCTCGGAACCGTTTAGCTCTGATACCAACTGTAATGACCCGTCTTAATATAGGGTGTATTGGCGGAAACAATACACTAAGTTGGGTCACTAAAATTTTCAAAATAAATTTATAACTTCGAATAAAGTAAATCAAAAAGTCATTACATAAAAATCCAGGGAGTAAAACACTCCCATAAACAAAAATAAATAAAACATCTAAACTTCAACTTAATGTTCTAGGTAACCCTACATCTCTCAGTCTTATTCCCCAGTCGCTCCGAGTGAATTCAATCATCACCTGCAACAACTAAACCGCAAATTACCACTTAGTGGCCAGTAACTAGACTGTCCTTAACACAAAGGTTCAAATTTAAACAAAGAACTAATGCGAGACTTAATTAAAATTCAAACCAATTAACAACGATCCAACCATACAAACCAATAGAGTCAAATAATGTTGATCAATTCAATTAATACCAAAGTAGGGTAACCAAATCAATTAAAACCAAGGATAACTTTTCCAAAACAATTTAACAAAAAATCAAGTTAACAATATTTTCAAGTCGTACTTGGAACAGACGCAGTGAACAAATTCGCGGCCCACTAAGCCTAGATAAAGTCAGGGCGAACCTCGGGTCAACCACAATGATATAACCCTGTCTAAGAATGGCCAATCTCTCTCGTTTTCCGAAGATCCAGCATAACGAGAACGACAACTAAATCTAAAACCAATCTACTATAGATGTGCTGTCCAATCGAAGGAACCACTATGGACTTACCCAACGATTTCCAAATAACAACAAAACCAATGTTCATAAGGAACCACTATGGATTTACCCTTAAGAACCCAAAAGTCAAATTCCAAAACCAAATCAAATGTTCATAAGGAACCACTATGGATTTACCCTTAAGAACCCAAAGGCCACAATGACCGTTTCCAAAATACCAAAACTCCAAAGGAGTAGTTCAAAACCAATCAAGATCAAAATCATACAGTTTAAGTTGTAATGTCTGAGTTTGGAATAAGGATAATTCGAACTTAATCAAGAATACACCTTACTACAACTCTTGGCAAGAATATACTACAGACAATGTTATTTTATTCTTAAGTATAAACTTGTCGACAAGCAACAAAACAGTTTTATAAACCATCAAAATAAAATCACATAACCATTATAATAGTCAATAAAAGTCAATGGTCATGGTCAAAGTCAATGCCAAAGTCAAGTTCTCTATTTACATGACTTTAACAACAAATGGTCATAAACTATCTAAATAAGTAGTACATGAAATTAACACATAACCAAGCAATTAGGTACATGACCAAAAATAATAAATTAATAAATTAAATCAGGTTTTAATTCCTCTTAACCTTAATTAATTCACAAAATTCAAATTAACTAGTTTAAGCCATCATTAAATAATAATTTTGTAAAATTAAATCCAAATTCATCAAAATCAATTTACACTATTACCTACTGATTGTAACATATTTTAGTGTTAAAATAATGTGAAAATAAATTAAAATCAATAAATTACAGCCAAATTACTATTAATAAAAAGTGTAGATTTTCCAGATTTTCATAATAATTTAAAATAAAATTATTCAAATCACGAAAATCAATTGTAACCAATCCTAAATTAAATCTATGCTATAACACAGCATAGAAGATTAAAATAACAATAATATATGCACGAAAATAATTAAAGCAAAATTTACTATATAAAACCGAATTAATCAATTTAAATTTTAATTAATTCTAAACAAGACTTCTATGTTTAATTAAGAAACTAAGTGAAGAAAAATCTAGTTACCTGGATAATGGAGGAAAGTAATAATCTTTAGAAGATTAAAGAAACTCCAAGAAAATCTCCCAAATAATTTGCAAAATGAATTCCTTGAAGTAAGCTTGAATAATTCAAAATAAGTCTTCAAAAGTTACCCAAAAATATGATAATATTTTGACACTTGAAGAAAAATAAAGCAAGTATTCTTTTTTTTTTATTTTGAGAGAAAAGAATGAGAGAAAGAAAGTTTATGAGCTAGTTTATGAATGAATGAAAATTTCCATAACAATAGGCTAGTATTTATAGGAGGGGAAAAACCATCCCAAAAGACTCTTCATAATGGTTGAGAATTTATGAGCATTAGGAAGTTCAATCAACTTGAAGAAAAGAAAATGAAAAGATTTGAAGGATGTTCATGCATTCATTCCATTCTAGAATGTACCAATTAATTAAGCATGAATTAAAATTAATTAACCTAATTAAACACTAATTTTACAAGCCTATCATGATAATAATGTACAAAAAAAAAATTATATTTAGTCCTCCTAAGTTAAAACTTGTTACAACAAGTTGGTCCAAAAATAAATAACTTAGGACATATAATAGTAGTACATAAATTTAATAAAATAATATATTAACACGACGACAACAACAACAACAACAACAACAACAATAATAATAATAATAATAATAATAATAATAATAATAATAATAATAATAATAATAATAATAACTTACGCTCCTTTTAAATCACATTATAAAGCATAAAAGAGATAGTTATAATAATCCTCAAATAATATCATAATAAATTATTTTAAATTAAAAACTAGACTTAAAGAAAAGTAACTAGAAAGATGAATAAAATGGAAATTATGCCACAGAGAAAAATTCGGGGCATTACATAGCATTTACTCTTCTAATCTATTGATAAGTTAATTGTTCTTCACCGATTGCATTAAACCAACAACGTATAATTTCTTCTTCTCTTTGCTGCATGGATATGTATAATAATCTGCTTCTCACATTTTCTTTCTCCTTTAAATTATCTGATTTTATCAATCTACTAACATAACGAAGATTAGATTTTTTAAATTATCTGATTTTATCTTTAATTTGTTAATAATGGCTAAAAAGAGGAGAGTGGTGAAGAGAATTAGATTTGATTTTAAATGGGTAACTAAATACAGTTTTTTTTTTCCTTACGTTTCTTGATTGTTTGTTATGGTTTAATTGATTGACCTTGTCTTTAATCTTGATTTTTTGATTTTTTCTTCTTTTGTGTGTTTAATTGTAGAAACTATGCTACTATTATTTAACCGATGAGATAATGAATCCAATCAATATTAGATGGTTTTGATGATTTTTTTGTGACTATGAATTAAAAGACAAAGTATAGACAATTAGATTCATCTATCAAAATGAACCTAATCAGCCCCTCAATTTGGTAACCAATTCAAAAAACTTGTATGTCTTTAACCTCCTTACAGGATTCTCCTTGGTCCACAAAGTTTTCTTTGCAAAACGAGCACCATAACCACACTTATCGACCTTCCATTTTCCTATTGAAGAAGATGAGGGCATGATTTGAATGCAATAAATAAGGAAGAAGATGTAAGAGTTAGATAATAACAGGGGCTGAAATCTACTTCAAAATATGGAAAATGGACTTAATTAATAAGAGAAGGGAAAAGAGGAAAGAACAGGAAATCGGAAGGAAAATAGAACAAATACAGAGAAAAAGGTAGATTTAGTAGCATCACGTGGGAAAAACGTGCTTGGTCAAAAAAAAATAAAGGTCAACAATCGTATCCTGTCACATGGTAGAGTTTTGCATACGTTTGGATCATATAAAATAATTTTTCACAAAAACAATTAGAACAAGTAGCCTTTTCTACAAAAGGTGGTATAGAAAAGGTAGTTTTTTTTTTTGATTATTTTCTCTAATTATAATGTATTTTTTGAACAAACCATATGTATTTCATCAAATTTGATGTAATATTTATCGTTTTTGATAAATATTATCTCTAATGTTAATTATTATTGTAAACATTATCACTAATTTTAATTACGTATCGAGACTGTCGCTCCTACTACAAATGCTCTAATTAAATACATCATTCCCTTTTTAATCCATTGAGTATTATGACTTATCTCTGACCATTCAATCACTCGACTAAGTCGTTGCACGACTGAACGGGTTGCTTCAGTAATCTGTTTGGTAGAATACACAAGGGACAGCTAATCCCAAGGCAACTACCGACCAAGACGTTGCTCGATATCTTAACGGGTCGTTGAAGTTAAGAGTATGCATACCCCCATGGTGGCCCTTATTAGGATTGCGCCAATGGAGACCAAATTACCCTATTGGGTACCAATTTTCGATTTTCCGTATTAGGAATATTTTTTTCACAACTCTATTGGGTATTCAAAACCAATTCCTTAAAATAAGTTTTTATTAATTTTTAAATTAGTTATTTGTGACAAACCTAACCAGATGACACTATATTGTATTAGTAAAGTAATTTAACTAGGAATGTAAAAATGAAATAATAACAAGTAATCCAAATGGAGGAAGCATAAAGTATGAATTATGTATTATAGGCGACTATAAAATAGCACATATACTATGAAATAGAAAATAAAAATGAGACTTCTTTGTTTATACTTATGGGGATTAACAAGGCACATGCAATTTCCTTGCTCACATTTACTTTTGAAGAGCAGTAGTATTATAATGTCACAAACTTTGATTTAATAATACTTTAACTTGTGTGTTCATATTAGGTTTAATGTAGATAAAATTTGAATAACTTTCTAGGATATGGCTATGTAAATTAAAGGTAATATGGAAAGAAAGTCTACTTTCTATTTTGCCTCTCTTACGATTTGTTGGCTGCTAATAGTAATTTTGTGACTTTTACGATAGAGTAAACACAATGCAACACGGCGTACTTCTTGACAAGGATGATAGATTAAAAGGTAGAGCTCGAGAGATTAAAAAAGAGTACAAGAAAGACCGAAGACTTCTTAAAGGATATGATTGGAATATTATATGAATAATCAAGACTTAATTATTGATTTGGCCTAGTACAAAATTAGAATGAATAGAAAAGAAATAATAGTATTACATTGAATAATACAAGTTGTTGGAGTAAAGAGCATAATACTCTTTTTGAATACAACTTAGAATTATTAATTTCATACAACATAAACTTAGCATTACTGAAATAGAAGAAAACAATTAATAATGAAATTGATTAAGGAGTTGGGTGTATTTCCTTAGAAACAAGTCTGATGTCTATAAGACTTTTGTCTCTTTCTATAAAATGGCACAAACACAATTTCAAACACAAATTAGAATTCTTCGATCTGATAATGGTACTGAGTATAAGAATATCGACATGAACCTTTTTAATGACACAAATGGCCTTATCCACCAAACCACATGATGTGATACCGCACAACAAAACGGGGTTGTAGAAAGAAAAAACTGAACTCTCTTGGAAATGATCCGGGCCATAATGATATAATCCGCTGTTCCTGCTTATTATTGGCCTGAAGCCATCTCCATAGCCACCTATCTTACCAATCGCCTTCCTACAAAGAGCCTAAATTTTTCTACCATGTTAGATACCCTAAAAACTCATGCCAATATTCCTTCTACTCATTCATTACCACCTCGAGTCTTTGGTTGTGTTGTGTATGTTCATTTGCCTAAACGAGAAAGAAATAAACTTGAACCACGGGCTGTTAAGTGTGTCTTTGTGGGATATGGGACTACTCAAAAGGAATACCACTGTTTCAACCCAGTTACTAAACGGTTATATACTACCATGGATTGTGATTTTGTTGAAACAGAATTCTATTACCACCACCTTCGATCTAAGGGGGAGAGTCCTAATGAGGATATAGATCTAAGTTGGTTAGTCTACCCAGAACTGAGTGATCTCGACCCAAAAGAACAAGTAGGCGATACCACGAAGGCAACTAATAACATTATACAGTCCGATTTCAACAATATCGTGCCTGATTCAACCGTGTCTGAGTCTCCAGTTCAGAAAGGCATTGAGAAGTGAAAACTGGAGATCAGCCATGGAAGAAGAGATAAATGCACTAATCCGGAACAACACTTGGGAAAAGTGCACATTACCCACTGGAAAAAGACCTGTTGGTTGCAAGTGGGTCTTTACAATTAAGCACAGAGCAGATGGCAGCATTGAAAGATATAAGGCAAGGCTGGTAGCAAAAGGATACACAAGGACTCATGGGATAGACTACGATGAGACCTTCTCTCCAGTAGCAAACTTCAACACCATTAGAGTTCTTTTCTCGATTGCAGCAAACCGAGATTGGCCCTTATATCAATTCGATGTAAAGAATGCATTTCTTCATGGAGACCTATCCAATGAGGTATATATGGAAGCCCCACCAGGATTCTCGCATGGTTTTGGTGAAGGGGAAGGGTGCAGACTGAAAAAAGCTCTGTATGGGTTGAAGCAGTCACCAAGGGCGTGGTTTGGAAGGTTCACTATGGCAATGAAGAAATTCGGTTACAAACAGAGCAATCCAGATCATACCCTGTTTCTAAAGAGAAGAGGCACGAGAGTAACCTGTCTTATCATATATGTTGATTATATGATTATAACAAGAGATGACAAAAAAGAAACAGAAGAGTTAAAGAGTAAGCTATTCAAAGAGTTTGAAATGAAAAATCTCGAATGTCTGAAATATTTTCTGGGAATAGAAGTGCTTATATCAAAAAAGGGTATTTTTTATATCACAGAGGAAATACATCTTAGACTTCTTGACATAAAAAGGTATGATAGACTGCAAACCAGCTAATACTCCTATGGTGATGAATCATAGACTCCAGATCCTTGAAGACGCTGAGTTGACAAACCAAACTCAGTACCAGAAGCATGTTGGGAAACTGATATACTTGTCTCATACCCGACCAGATTTAGCCTATGCTGTGGGAGTAGTTAGTAGGTTCATGCACAAGCCTCAAAAACAGCATCTTGATGCTGTATACCGAATTCTGCAATATTTGAAGGGAACTGCTGGAAAAGGGGTTTTGTATAGAAATCATGAACACCTAAATCTACATGCTTTCACAGATGTAGATTGGGGTGCAGACCATGATAGTAGGAAATCTACTTCTGGTTACTTCACCCTTGTGGGTGGGAACTTAGTCTCTTGGAAGGGCAAACTACAATTTGTAGTAGCTATGTCCAGTGCTGAAGCAGAATTCAGGGGAATTGCAAAAGGTATCATTGAAGTTCTTTGGCTCTGAAAACTCTTGAAGGAACTCGGGTATACACCCGAGAAAAGTTGTGAGTTGTACTGTGATAATATGGTAGCCATACGAATATCTGAGAATCCAGTGAAACATGACCGAACTAAACATGTAGAAATAGACAGACATTTCATTAAAGATCATCTAGATGGAAAAATAATAACTCTACACTTTGTTCGGTCAGAAGACCAACTAGCCGATATTCTAACAAAAGCTTTTTCCACACAAGCATTTGATCAAGTATTGAGCAAGTTGGATGTTAGGGATGCTACCATTCAACTTGAGGGGGGGAGTGTTAGAAAGTCCTTTAAACTTTCGCTGTTAGGAATATCAATCACCTCCAATTTATTAGTATAATTGGGGGCTGTAATTAGAGCCTAATTAAGCAATCTGTGTATATAAATATTGTTGTAATTATCTCAAGAATTACTCTGTTATTTTAACTTATTGAATCGGAGATGAAATGGAAGATTATTTTCTTGGCAATATATTGATGATTACAAGTGGGGTATTAACAACTTATCATATTAATCAAGTTGACAATTTACCTTAAATTAATATTTTCATATTTAGTTTCAAATAATTTGATCAAGGGTAACTTAGTTTTTTGGTGAACTATCATAATTAATACTACATTTGTGTTCACATTGCTAATTTAATCTATTTTTACATTATTAAATTGATTAATTATAATCTTAAAATAACAACATATAATCTTAAAAGTGATTATTTATAGTTTTAAAGTGTTCAATTTTAAAGTGGAGTCTTAAAGTAATCACTTATAACATCAAATGATCAGTAACAATCTTATAGTGATTAATTAGAAAAATAGACTGATTATATAGATTCATCTCAGAGTCGGGCGATCTTTTACACGACTTGCTAATAAGCAAGGCAAAATTTTGAAAATAAAATATTTAGACCCACAAATAGGTTTTTTCGGGAGACACTTCTTTAATCCAAGATACTTGCTCTAAATTCCGAAAAGCAACCATCTAAAATATTTTTTTGAGATTAAAGGAGAGTACTTTTTCATTTGATTCAAAATAATTAATTGGATGAAAGAAGGTTAATCTTCATCTATATCATTTAACAGCCAAAGTCAATAGACCTGCAAGCAAGCATATGTGATGCTTCTTAAATATTTTTAAAAATTCAACCTTTTTACTCAAATGGTTATTAATTGCAATGATCCCACTTTAATTAAATCTATTTTTGCGGCTATATTGAAGGAAAAATCTTCATTGTCATGAATTAAAATAGGAAACTTTCAAATGGCAAACTAAAAGTAATTGATTTTTCTTTTGATACAAAAAAAATTTTCAAAATCCACATGGTAACTATGCGATTTACCATACAAACTCAATAACCATGAAAACAAGAATTACTCATCCCTTCACGTTTAAGGTAAAAAATAATTTCATTTTCCCCCCAAAATACAAACCCTAGACATTTCCTAAAATCTAAATTAATTTCTGCTATTAATTGATGTGAAATTTTATTTACTGCAAGTGCACGGTGAATGTGTTGCTGCAGGTCGAACACAAGAAAGATAGAAAAAGAAATTGCAAATTTCAACTAATTATATTAATTAAAGAAAAAGATAAATCTTTCTCAAAAGGGAGTCTAAAGTGTCCAATATTGAAAAACCCCACGGGAAAATCAAAGTATCTTGTACTATTAATAGTTAATTACAAGTAGTGATTATTATAAGAAATCAGTGAAATATTATATTATTATGGGAAGGTTTTTTAAACCTAATTTGTATAGATAATATGCACTCTATTTGTTTCAAAATCTTAATTAAGTTTGGTATCTTGTACTATGATTATAAAAGTAATTACTGGATGTTTAATTTCATGTTTTATAAATGAAACTATAAATCTGAACTTAACAATCAAATGGGTTTACTTGATTAATGATTTTGTTATGCGGATAAGCAATACGTAAGGAACCTTAATCATTCTTGAAATCCCCTAGTTAATTTGTGGACTAATGAAATTATTTTATTCATTTTTTAACTAGATTTTAAATAATACCTACAAAAGGTAACAGCCAAAACAAAAGTATGTAATTATCATTGGCTTAAGTTAATCACCTATAATTTTAAAATGATTACTTATAATATTAAAAGTGATTAATTATAACATTTAAAGTGGAATTTTAAAGTAATCATATATAAAATTAAATAATCACTTACAATCTTATAATAATACGTAAAATAGACTAATTATATTCATTTGTGGGCAAAATAGTGAAATTAAACAAGTCTGTTCAAATTAGTAAAGTATCTTAAGTGAAGTATCATTATAATGCTTTTTAGGTTACATCATTTAATGTATTAAAAAAATCATAAAAGTATATTTTATTTTTTTTTTAAATGAGTACAAGATATTTCAAGATGGTTAAAACATAAAGCCATAATATTTTATTTTTTTGTTTGTACAAATATGTCAGAAATTTTATTAAAGTCGTGCATCGCACAATCATTATCTAGTATAATAAATATTGCAAAACAAAGAGAGTACATACTACGTATATGAATTACGTGTAAAAAAATTTCCCCAATAAAACAATATTTTACTAAAAATCCAAAAATAATTATAAGTTGTAATTAACTATGAATAATGACAATTACTAGGTCACTTATCTACCAACTTCGTAATGTAAATTCTAATGTATTTACAAGTAGTCCCTGAATAAAGCAATACTTTGATTCTCATACAACATATCACAATTAGTTACAAGTATTTTAAAATAGATACATTATATATTAAAATTATATTTAATATTAAAATAAATATAATAAGATTCCACTAAATTAAATTTGTTTAGGGAAATAACAATGTATATTTTTTAGTTTGTTGTGTTATTAGTAACATAGTACCTGCGTTTTAATATGGCACATGCAATTTCATTATTTTCATTTACTTTTGAATATAGTCTAACATATTACTATAATTTAATTTGAATATAAACTGTAGTATTATAATATAACCAACTTTCATATAATAATACTTCAAGCTAGATTGGAAACTTATCATAAGTAGCAATACTATATTTGTGTTCACATTGGTAAACTATCATTCGACAAACTCTAAAATACGAGTGTATTAAGATAAGTTCATCTTTATTACATTAACCTAATAATAATTAACATGATATTTATGCTTTAAATATTTATACTCAATGCAAACAGATCTTGGAAAGTATTATTCAATTCAAAAGTGTGTTTTTAGGCTCATAGTACCGAAAATATCTTAAAGTTGCCCCAAATCGCTTTAGCCGAGAATCAGAAAATCTGAATTTGAACTGCAATCCAATCTTATAACCGACATAGTACCATTGATTGCGATCAAGATAATCCAATAGTGACCAAACTGAGTCATATTTACCCCAAAGTATGCGCGAAAATTGTAGTAAGTCTAGCTATAACCGACTCAACACGAGCCAATTTTCAAATTCTTATAAGTATCCAAATTGTTTTTAACCGAACTATTGTAAAAGTAAATTAATTTTTAAGTTAAAACAATTCATAACTCAAGAAAAATTATGTAACCAATTAATGTGCACTGATGATAACAATTTGGTTTCAGAGGTTACTGTATGTGAACTTCAACAGAATGACGAGAAAAAGATGCTTCAGGCTTAACCAGAAATTTAGAAGAATTTCTAAAGAAGATACAAGATGTCTGAACAGGCAGATGATTAGAATAATTTAGAGTTGAGTTAGAGTTGGATGACAATTGATGAAAATTAAAATCCTTTAAAGGCGTACTGCATATCAAGAAGCCCTCAAAATATTTAGCATAAAACTTTGAGGTTTAGCATATTTAAACTTGGTAACCTTTTTTGATAAAATACAACCTTAGTATAATATTGTTGTTGCTGTAGTTTGGTGTCCTTCATATGTTGATCACACACAGTACTAGGATGTTGCATATGTTGAGTATCATTATATTCAACAGAAACCTATCAAGAAGACATTAAGAAAGGTGGAACGTTGAGAAAAAAGGAAGAGGGAAGCTAAACATGACTTAGTTGACTGGCTTGATAAACGATATAAGATATCTAACCCTAAAAGTCAGTATTAAAATAGATATATGTGCAACAAGGAGGAGATTTTAACTTGACAATAACTGGCACTAAATTATTTGTTCATCTAGCCAATCTGATTTTATGGGATCTAGGCTTTAGCATTTTTGAGACTTGTGTACTCGATCAGTGTGGCCTTTGATGGATTTGAACTGAAAGCCTAAAAGAGGTTCAACAATGGAAAACAAATGAAAAATATATGCGAAGATGAACACAAGTATTTTATGAGGTATCTTGAATACCTCCCCCTCAAATGTAGTTTTATTATAAATGATTCAACAATACAATTATAATAAACCTCCCTTATCTTGAGAACAAACCTCTCAAGGTCACAAATACTAAAGAAAAGTAAGAACACTCTCAAAGATGGATTTTATTGTGGCTTTACCTAGAACTCAAAGAGGTAAAGATTTAATCATGGTGGTTGGTGATCGATTCTCAAAGATGGCCCATTTTATTCCTTTCCATAAGACCGAAGATGCAATCAAAGTAGAGGGGTCGTATTTCGAGGAGGTGGTTCGTTTCCATGGAGTCCCACGCACCATTGTTTCGAATCGAGACACAAAGTTCTTAAGTCATTTTTGGAAATCATTGTGGCGCCTAATGGGAACTAAGTTGCTGTTTTCTACCTCACATTACCCACAAACCGGCGGTCAAACCGAGGTGCTGGATAGGGTGCTTGGGTTTTTCCTTAGAACCTTGGTTATTAAAAGCACCAAAGATTGGGATGTAAAGCTTGCTCATGTCGAGTTTGCTTATAATAGAACTCCTAGTGCTACTACAAAGTATTGTCCTTTTAAAGTAGTCTATGGTTCTAACCCTTATGTTCTAATTGATCTCATAGCAATGCCACAAGATAAGTTCATCCATGAAGGTGCAAAGGAACAAGCTGAGTTCATGATGAAAATACACAAAGAGGTGAGGAAAAACATTGAAATGACCAATGAAATCTACAAGAAGCAAGCCAACAAAAGAGTCAAAAACGTGAGAAACTTCGAAGTTGGTGACCTAGTGTGGATCTACATGAGAAAAGAAATGTTTCCAAATCAAAGGGAAAACAAGCTCATGCCCCGAGCTGAAGGTCCATTCGGAATAGTGGATAAGATCAACAACAATGCCTATAAGGTCGATTTGGGAGGTAAGTATGGCGTTTCAAGCACTTTCATTGTGGGAGATCTAGCACCGTACTATGATGATGAGGAATTGAGGGCAATTCCCTTTGAAGAAGGGGAGGATGACCAAAGTGGCCAAGGTTCGAATAGTCCAAATATCCAAGTCCAAGAATCCAACGTTGGGGAATTGATTTTATCCAAGTCTTTTTTCAAGGTTACTCCTATGGATATTAGCGTGCATGGTCCGTATAGTTCCTCAAATGGTTGCACTTTGCTAAGCATGACTAACTACAGATTAAATTAGTTGGATTCTCCTTTAAAGATGTCAATTGGGTCGGTTACAAGGAATTAATTCCAAACGGTTTTGGAATTCAAAGGGGCGAGTTTTAAGGAGATTTAAAGTTGGTTTTTAATTTCATTTAAGATTCCAAATGGTTTTGGAATTCAAAGGGGCGTGTTTTAAGGAGATTTAAAGCTGGTTTTAATCTCATTTAAGGGGTGTTATTCGGTGTTTTTTTCTGGTTTATTTTCTGAATAAAGAAGCTTAAATGGGAGGAGTAATGAGGACGGTTAGAAAGGCGCAATTCAAGGGCAGCTTTGAATGACGGTATTGGACAGTTTTGAGAGATTGATTGCTGGACGTTTTGCTTAGTTAATTCTTCCTTATTTTAAGTTCAAGTTGATTAGTCAATTAATAGTTTGTAATGGGGATTAATTGGACGGTTATGATCCAAATTAATTGGCCCTTTATTTCAGTTTTGTTGAGTTGTAGATGCAATTAGTGGATGTACTAAAGCTATAAATGGCGTGCTGATTATCAATGAAAACACATCTGAAAATTGCCAGAAACAGCTAAGTGTGTTTATTAATTTCGACTAAGTGTAAGTCGGACTTGATTTTGAAATTTGCATGTTTTCAAAATTTGAAGAGTTTACGTTTTACTGAGTGTTCCTAAAACTAAGACTTTTAGTTGACGAATAGGTGAGAGTTCCCTAATCAATACTACGCCTAAGCAAGTGAGTGAGAGTTCCTCCTTGTTATATCCTCAAGTTAAGGGTGCGAGTTCCCCTAAACTATCTTGATTAACCCAATCGATCTTCCAAAATTTAGCTAAACACAAAACACATTAATCTAATCCCTTTGTGAACAAGTTTTCTTTTTGTTTACACATCAAAAGAGAGTCTAAAGTCTCCAATATTGAAAAAACCCACGGGAAAATCAAAGTATCATTATGCCCAAAGGTTCTTCACTTATCTTTTTTTGGGAATATTACGTTACCTAAGAATTTTCGTGGATTAGTGATGAAATAGTTGATATTGTTGATAGTTAATTACAAGTAGTGATTATTATAAGAAATCAGTGAAATATTATACTATTATGAGAAGCTTTTTTAAACCTAATTTGTATAGATAATATGCACTCTATTTGTTTCAAAATGTTAATTAAGTTTGATATCTTGTACTATGATTATAAAAGTAATTACTAGATGTTTAATTTCATGTTTTATAAATGAAGCTATAAATCTGAACTTAACAATCAAATGGGTTTACTT
Source organism: Amaranthus tricolor (assembly GCF_026212465.1). Lineage (NCBI taxonomy): Eukaryota > Viridiplantae > Streptophyta > Magnoliopsida > Caryophyllales > Amaranthaceae > Amaranthus > Amaranthus tricolor. The sequence continues at coordinate 10,776,502 of NC_080054.1, forward strand.
GATTAATGATTTTGTTATATGCGGATAAGCAATACGTAAGGAACCTTATTCATTTTTTGAAATCCCCTATTTAATTTGTGGACTAATGACATTATTTTATTCAGTTTTAAACCAGATTGAAAATTTTTTCCATAAAAGAAAAGACTTTAAATAATACCTACAAAAGGTAACAGCCAAAACAAAAATATGTAATTATCATTGGATAAATTCTCAAATAGTATGGTTTATGACCAGATTATTTTATTGGCTTAAGTTGATATATTTTTTATACTTTTAAAGTAATCACCAATAATCTAAAAATTATATAGATTTTTGTTATGATTATTTAAAGTGATTAATTATAATATTTAAAGTGGAGTTTTAAAGTAATCATATATAAAATCAAATAATCACTTCCAATCTTATAATAATCAGTAAAATAGACTAATTATATAGATTTGTGTTATGATTATTTAATTAACCATCTTTAATATTTTTAAAAATTGAACTTTTTACCCAAATGTTGGCAATGATCCCACCTTAATTAAACCTATTTATGCGGCTATACTAAGGGAAAAATCTTAATCCTCATAGATTAAAATAGAAAAATTTTATATGATGATATGATCGAAAGTATTGGATTTGTTATGTGATACAAAATTTTTTATAAAATTCATATGATAACTTTGAGGTTTCGCATATTTAAATTTGCTAACTTTTTTGATAAAAAAACCGTTAGACATCTGTTTGTTTTCACTCAATGACCATCAAAACCAGAATTACTCATCCCTTCACATTCAATGCAAAAATTAATTTATTTTTTCTCCCAAAATACAAATCCTAGATACTTTCCAAAAAAAAAAATAATAAATTAGTTTCTGCTATTAAATTGATGTGAAATTTTATTTATTGCAAGTCACGGTGCACGCCTGGTTCGCGTCAAATACAAAATAGTTAGGGTAAAGAAATTGCAAAATTGCTTGAAAAAAAAGATAAATCTTTTCTCAAAAGGGGGCCTAATGTCTATCAAATATTGAAAAAATCCAAGGAAAAATCAAAGTATCAGTATGCTCAAAGGTTCATATATATTTTTTCTCTTATTTCAGCTATTTTTTTTATCATATGAAATTAAAGATGATAAAAATTAAAATCGTAAATTAGATAGAGTGAAAGAAAATGTAGCAAATATAAAAACGAGATGAAGTATTAATCAAGTTGACGATTTGCCTTAAATAAATATTCCCATATTTGGTTTCAATTAATTTGGTCAAGGGTTACTTATTTTCTTAGTGAACTATCATAACTATACAACAATTGTGTTCACATTGGTCATTATCATTGGACAAATTCTCAAATACGATGGTTTATGATGAGATTATTTTTATTGGTTTAACTTAATGTTTTTTTTACTTTTAAAGTAATCACCTATAATTTTAAAATGATCACTTATAATCTTAAAAGTGATTAATAATAACATTTAAAGTGCAGTTTTAAAGTAATCACATCACATTTAATAATCAATATTTTTAAAAACACGCATATAAATTAATTCAGAAAGAACAAAACTACATTTATACACGGCAAAATAGTGAAATTTTTACAAGTATTTAAAAAGGACGAAGTACAAACTATGCATTAATATTGTCGGCTATAAAATATTACATACAATGTACATAGAAAATAAAAGAAGAAATATTTTTGTTGTTAATTAGTAACTTTTGATCCATTCTTAAAGTTGCCCCCAAATCGCTTTAGCCGAGAATCGGAAAATCTAAATTTGAACTGCGATCCATTCTTATAACTGACATAGTACCATTGATCGCGATCAAGATAATCCAATAGTGACCAAACTGAGTCATATTTACCTGATAGGTCGTTTTACTACCAAAAATATTCCTAATTCACCTAACTAGTATAGTTGGGAAAGTAGGGTCGAACCACTGTGGAAGGACAAATAAAGTCACAATTTGAACTAATTTCACTATTGCTAACGATCTAATGTTGGATTTTTGTTATCTAAGTAGAACGCAAAAACAAGAGATGAATAAAATTCAATAATTAAAAACCTAGTGCTAAAAGGATTCACTATGCTTCGATCATGATTCATGAACAAAAATTGGGATAGGAATGAATATAGGCGAAGGAAGATGTTGCTCTCGCAAACAAATTCGACAATCAAACAATAAAACAAGCTATCGCGATTAAAGCTTAATTGTTCAAAGAAGGAAATCGTTCACTCAAACTCGCAACTCTCGCTTATAGAATTGAGCGAATAAAACTTGCAAATTGGCCAAACATGCAATCAATATAAAACCCATCAATTGAATCGCCTAGACAAACCAAATTTAAATCCTAAAATCAAACAAGAATCATAACCTTTTGCATAGTTTCACCAAGCCCTAGAAATAAAACTACTCACTAAGCATATTAAAACTAACAAGAGATTCAACAATGAAATCCATGGAGAAAATCAAATTCAAATTAAATGTAGAAACAAACATTCAAAGATAACAACGATAAACAAGAACAAGAAATTAGAATTGAAACTAATACCTTCAATATAATTAAGATTACAGTATCGAAATATTGATTAACAATCCTCAAGGCATGTAATATGAGAAATCCCTTCAATACCAAGCCCTCAAAAACAGAGAAAAAAAACTAAAAAAAAACTGGAAATTCCCCTCAAAAGCTATTTATATCCTCCTCCAAAGAGATCAGAGGATACGGACGTTACTAAAAAAAATAACTGCTTGACCCGGCCGGGTATGTGGAAACCCGGGCGGGTACGAGGCATAACTAAATCTCAAAGATCAAAAAGTTTCTAAGTTCAGGAATAAACCCGGCCGGGTATGTGGAAACCCGGCCGGGTCCGTGTGGCAACTTTTTCCTCCAAATAGCGTCTTCAAATTCTTCTAAGTATCAAGTGCAAACCCGGCCGGGTATGTGGAAACCCACCCGGGTATGAGAGGCTCACCCGGCCGGGTATGAGGAAACCCACCCGGGTATGAGACCTGGTCAGCACAAAAATGACCTTTGAGTAGCTTATGACCTTCCAACTTGCAAATCTCGCTCAAAGAGTCGATTCCTAGTATAATTAGAGCTTTGTACCTACAAAATAGATAAGAAACAAACACTCTAACCAAGCATAAAAACCAATAGAAAATTGAGCAAAATACGCGAGAAATGCTATAAAAATACAATGGGGGCATGGTAGAAAATAATATATAAAATACACACATCAAACTCCCCCGAGCCGAACCTTTGCTTGTCCTCAAGCAAACAAGACAAGGTTCTAAGAATAAAAGTATGCTTCACCATATAAAAGCAACATCGCAAAACACTCGTGATCACATCTTCTCAATCAAAGCATTCAAATAGTTCAATACCAATCCAAGAGTAAGATATCATACAAGCGAATTCAAGCCTTATCACTAAAGAATAACGAGAAATCAAGGAAAGAGTTCTCACGGGTGACACTCCTCTATCTGTGGAGAGTATAAAATGTACTCGATCGCTCTCCGCCCACAAATATGCAAAAGATGTGCATATGAATGAATTTTTGTAGCCTAAAATGCTAATAAGGCACCCTCCCATCTGAACAACACTCATGTGTTTAAAAGGGAAATAATATCACTCGACCTATAGAAGTCGACTCGAAATGCATCACATACTCTTAAATCTTGGCAAGATATTAAATCGAGGAAACACATTTAACTGCATGATTGTCAAGGTCTTTATTAAGCTTGTAATGGGGTTTGGGTCAAAGGTAGGATTCAATTTGAAAATATGCGAGCTGAAAGTCTATTTTGGGGGAGCATAATCTAAAAAGTAACGTAGCCTAAAGATGAGGCTAAAACAACTCCAAATAACTTCAACTCATAACTACCGAACCAACCCAACAAATGGAAAGCACCGTCATATCATCATCAAAACGATAAGAGATTCACAACTTGCAAAGGCGAAAATGTACAATAAACTAAAATATATGAGACAAATTTTTCCTTTTTTTTTTTTTTTTGGGTATTGAAACTACATATATATGAATAATGAAAAGATGGTAACATATGACAAACCAAGAGGGTTTTTTTCTCCTCTCTTTTTTTTTTTTTTTTTTTTTTGGTATTGAAACTACATAAATATGAATAATGAAAAGATGGTAACATATGACAAACCAAGAGGGTTTTTTTTTCTCCTCTCTCTCTTTTTTTTTTTTTTTTTTTTTTTTTTTGAATATGAACAATGAAGAAGATGATGATATATGACAAACTAGATAAGCACACTCCAACAATGAGGAAATAATCAACCTAACTTAAGTACCCCATGCACGTAAATGTGAGCCAAATGACAGAATATATACCGCCCACTAACTAACCAATTGCTCCCCCAAGCTAGACTTGGGTTGATCAAATAGGGTTAAAAGGTTTATAATGCGGTTAGTTATGAAAGAAAATGTAGGGCTTAAAATAAAGGATCAAATGGCAAATAAAATAAAGGATCAAATGGCAAATCATGACTTTGAAAACAATTTTGCACGGCTTCTAGCAAGTGAGGGCCTTCTATCATACTCATCATGCAATTACATAGCTAACAAGACCAGTACCAAGCCAAAATGGAGATCAGTGATACACCAGGAACTAATCGCTCAAGAAGAAAATAGTGAGATAGAAATCAAAGTCCAAATCCTTACAAGGTAAACTCTTCCTTGTTCCAAACAATAGATAATAATGCTCAAAAACACAAGTTTCAATAATACTAAGGAATCGGAAAAAGAATCCAAAAGTCTACAATGACTAGTCTCAGCAATCACAAGTGTTAAAAATTTCAACCATAGGGCATAGGGAAACATACTTTGTCAAAAAGATCCAAAGGGGCATCGAGGGAGAAAGAAATACATTACGACTAAGAATGCAATACAATATTTTTGGTCACATGTAAACTCCCACTCCTAATGAGTGGTACAAACCATGCAACAATCCTAAGAAAGCAATAAAAACACTCAAAGCTAAATTATGAAAAGAGTTGGGGAGATCTCATCAATTAACTTCCTAATGCAAGCTGAAGTACAGAAGATCATCACGTTGTCCAAAGTGTGACTTGCAAAAGAACCTGCAAAAGGAGAGAAACAACGAACTCCAACCAAAACAACTACACTAAAAGTAGTAGAATATATACAAGAGAGTAAGCCAAAGCAACAATCAAGACTCCCCCCCAAGCTAAATCAAGCACTGTCCACAGAGTTTGTGAGGGGGGCAAGAGCTCACTAACCCATGGGGTCAAAATCATTATCCTGCTGCTCATCATCATCGTCATCATCCTGACAGGTGAGAGGGGGAGAATACCAATCAGGATACTGAACATCGGCATGAAAATGACCTTGCTGATGATGATAGTCAAGCAGTGGTCGAAAAGCAGCCTGAGATTGGAGCTCGAAGTGAGTGAATCGAGTGTCCAAAGAGGTTAATTGGGCGGCCATTTGCTGCTGAGACAATTGCATAGCGTTGAAATTATCGATCATGAGCTGTTCAAAAGGGGAGTACCCTTGGGGAGCCACTGGAGATGGTCCCAGCGGAGGTCCCGTACGAGCTCCAGAGGACTCAGCAGGGAAAGCCGCAGGAAATAAGTAATGAGCCCGGTTGGGCTCCAAAGATGGTAAATCCGCTGTCGGCATATCAATATAAAAGGGGGGACGGGAATGAATTTTCCACCGAAAACCCCCCTGACTACCCTCCACCAAATAACCACATTGACAAAGGTGCTGTAAAGACAATAAACAATCAGCACGAACAACCGCATCATCAGGAATTTGAAATTTAGTCGCGATGCGAGTGACCAAACCCCCAATAACAACATCCTGGCTCGAAGATAGTGCATGGCGGGAAATAGATAACAGGTGTTTCCAAAGGAAAACAGGAATGTTAATATTGATATCTGTATATGTCCCGCCAAGAAATACTTAGCCAAAATGTTTAAATCCAAACTACGAGCAGAGTGAGGGTCGGCTCGACCAAACAGACAAGTACTGAAGAATTTCAAACATACACGCACACATGGATGATGAACTTGATTAATATGCATGTGTGATGTGTTAACATTGGTCAGTCCAGTTAAACGACGAAATAAGTCACATGCCTCACCTCCTTGGGATATTCGCAAATCTCCTCCCGTAGGGAGGCCAAAACATTTAGCTAATTGCGAAATGGTCAAGGAAAAATTCCGGTTATACAGCCGAAACCGTAACTTAGGTTTGCTCCTATCACTAACATCTTCCTACAATGAACTAACAAATTCCAATGTAAGATGCTCATGAGTGTTATGACATGCATTAAACAAAGTAGACAATCCAAGAGAAGCAAATAAATCACGGGTGGGTTCGATAATACCTAATCGTTCGAGTGCCGAACGATCGATCCACTTAGATGACACAATGCGCCCTTTGAGATGTTGAAACTTTTGTCATTGATCCTCATTGCAGAAAATAACGTCGGGAAAATCCTCATCGCGCTCAATGGCTGTAACCATAGGTTGTGAGGTAGACCCCGAAGCTCGTGCCCGCTTGCTTGCCATTGCACTCCCGTTTTTTTTTTTTTTTTTTTTTTTGAAATTGATGGGTGGATGAGTAGAATAAAAGAATGGGTAGGAAGAAAGTAGTAGAAATTGAGTTAATGTAGTTTGAAGGTGAAAAATATGAGTAAAAAAAAGAAATGTGGAAAGATGGAGATTTGAAGGAATGGAGGAATTGATGAAAAAAAATTAGTGAATGGGAAAGAGAATGAGAAGAGGAAGAGGATGGTGAAATTTTTAGGTATTTTTGATGAATGAAAAATGAAGAATTTGAGGAAAGAGAGTTAGGAAAGTTGAGAGTAATGGAGGAAGAGAGAGAAATTGATGGAGGAAGAAGGTGAAGTGGTGAGTGAAGTGTGAATGAGGGAAAGGAAAGAAAGAAAAAGAAAAAAAAAAATATGTACGGTGGGATGTTGGGCGGACCCGGGCGGGTGAGTGAATACCCGGGCGGGTGCGGGTATTTTGGTTTTCGCTTTTGCTTTTTCTTTTTGAATGAAACCCGGGCGGGGCATCTGAGAACCCGGGCGGGTCCGGGTATTAGGTTTTTCTCTTTTTCTTCTTTTTTATTTATTTATTTATTTATTTTTTTGAGCGGACCCGGGCGTGGGAGAAGAAACCCGGGCGGGTGCGGGCATTTTTTCCTTTTTCTTCTTTTCTCCTTTTTTTTTTTTGTAATAATGTGAACTCTTAAATCGGGTTACCTCTCGACAAGTGCTGGTTTTTTAAGGTCCCGCACGACCCTCTTGTTCGACCAACTTAAGAGGAGGAAGAAGGATGAAGGTGGATAACTTCCATCGTTCCAACCACATTTCCTTCACGGTAAAGCTTTAAGCGTTGTCCATTGACCTTGAAAACATCACCTTTCTCATTTTTCAATCCACGGAGCCGAACTTATTCACATTAGTAACCAAAAAAGGACCGGACCATCAAGACTTTAGCTTTCCGGGAAAGAGCTTGAGTCGAGAATTAAACAATAACACCTTATCTCCTTTTACAAACTCTCTTGGGAGGATCTTCTTATCATGCCATTTCTTAGTTTTCTCCTTGTAAATCCGAGCACTATCATAGGCGGACAATCGAAACTCATCCAGCTCATTAAGTTGAAGTAGCCTCTTCTCCCCTGCCAGTTTGTTATCCATGTTAAGCTCGCGAATTGCCCAATGAGCTTTGTACTCTAGCTCGACGGGAAGATGACAGGATTTTCCATACACAAGCCGATATGGGGAAGTGCCAATAGGTGTTTTGAAAGCTGTTCAGTAGGCCCAAATTGTGTCATCAAGCTTCATACTCCAATCTTTCCTAGACTTGGCAACCACCTTTTCCAGTATAGATTTGATTTCGCGGTTGGAAATCTCAACTTGACCGCTTGTTTGGGGATGATATGCAAGTCCAGTACGATGATAAACTCCATACTTCTTGAGAAGAGAATCTAACTTTCGTTCATGAAAATGCGAACCACCATCACTAATGAGAGCTCTAGGAACCCCAAATCTCGGAAATATGACCTTGCTTAGAAGCCGGATGACCACTTTAGAATCATTGGTGGGAGATGCGATTGCTTCAACCCACTTAGAGACATAGTCGACAGCGACCAAAATGTAGCAATTCCCATGAGAAGATGGGAAAGGTCCCATATAATCGACACCCCAAACGTCAAAAATTTCGACCTCAAGAATACCAGTTTGGGGCATCTCATGCCGCCTCGAAATGTTGCCGGTCCTCTGGCAAGAATCACATGACATAACAAAAGACTGAGCATCCTTGAACATCGTGGGCCAAAAGAAACCAGACTCATTCAGCTTGCGAACGGTTTTATCTGGCCCATGATGTCCCCCATAGGGTGAGCTGTGACAGCGCTGGAGGATTCCATGGACTTCCCACTCAGGAATGCACCTGCGATAAATTCCATCTGCACACTCACGGAAAAGAAAAGGATCAACCCAAAAATAATATCTAACATCATGCAAGAACCTTTTCTTTTGTTGGTAGGACAAATCAGGAGGCAAAATACCGCCTACCACATAGTTAGCATAATCCGCAAACCACGGACCCTGTGATGTGACTGCAAACAACTGATCATCAGGAAATGAATCATCAATAGAGGAGGAGATCTTACCATCATCATACCTGATTCTTGACAGGTGGTCTACAACTACATTCTCTGCTCCTTTCTTATCACGAATCTCAATATCGAACTCCTGAAGTAAGAGAATCCACCTAATAAGCCTTGGTTTGGCTTCCTTCTTAGCAAGAAGGTACTTTAAAGCTGCATGGTCAGTATACACAATAACCTTGGAACCCAGAAGATATGATCTAAATTTTTCTAAGGCATAAATAACAGCTAAAAGTTCCTTCTCAGTGGTGGCGTAGTTGACCTGAGCCTCATCCAAAGTCTTGCTAGCATAATAAATGGCATGCAAGACCTTGTCCTTTCTTTGACCGAGCACAGCTCCAACCGCAAAATCACTTGCATCGGACATAATCTCGAATGGGAGTTCCCAATCGGGAGGGCGAATGATGGGTGCGGTTATGAGAGCTTGCTTTATCCTGTTAAAAGACTCAGCACATTCCTCAGTAAAGTCAAAAGGTGCATCTTTAAGAAGAAGTTGGGTTAGTGGTTTAGCAATTTTAGAAAAATCTTGAATAAAGCGGCGGTAAAACCTCGCATGGCCAAGAAAACTCCTTACCCCTTTCACATTGACTGGTGGTGGTAATTGCTCAATCACCTGTACCTTGGCTCGATCTACCTGTATGCCCTTATCAGAAATAATGTGGCCAAGAACCACACCCTCAGTCACCATAAAGTGACACTTCTCCCAATTTAAAACCAAATTACATTCTTCACATCTTTTCAAAACTTTAGTGAGATTAGCCAAACAAGATTCAAAAGAACTACCATACACACTAAAGTCATCCATAAAAACTTCCATGATAGACTCTATGAAATGAGAGAAAATGCTCATCATGCAACGCTGGAAAGTAGCTGGTGCATTACATAATCCAAATGGCATTCTACGGTATGCAAAAGTACCATAAGGACAAGTGAATGTTGTCTTCTCTTGGTCATCAGGATGAATGGGAATTTGGAAGAATCCAGAATAACCATCCAAATAACAAAAATATTTATGACAAGCTAACCTTTCAAGCATTTGATCAATGAAGGGGAAAGGGAAATGATCCTTATGAGTAGCTAAATTCAGTCTCCTGTAATCAATGCACATGCGCCAACCAGTGACAGTTCTAGTGGGAATTAATTCGTTTTTATCATTTTTAACAATAGTCATCCCACCTTTTTTTGGAACCACTTGCACAGGACTTACCCACTTAGATGCAGCAATAGGAAAAATAATGCCTGCGTCAAGTAGTTTCAATACCTCACTTTTCACGACTTCTTGCATGTTAGGGTTTAAGCGCCTTTGTGGTTGAATACAAGGCTTGTGATATTCTTCTAAATGAATCCTATGCATGCAAAAGTCGGGACTAATACCTTTCAAATCATCAACACTATATCCAATGGCCTTCTTATGAGTTTTCAGAACATCCAAAAGTTGGTAAAGTTGGGCATCATTAAGTGTAGCGCTGACGATAACATGATGGAGCTCTTGCTCATCAAGAAAAACATACTTAAGATGGGAAGGGAGAGGTTTTAGTTCGGGCTTCTTTACCTCAACTTTGCATACAAGTCGAACTAACCTCTGCACTCTCTTGCTCTTGCTGTGACTAAGCTCTTCATTACAAAGAGCTTGTTCATTAGCATCAATTTCAGTCTTCCAAATGCTAGCATCACCTGTAGAAGATTTAAGACAAAGAACGGCCTCCAAAGGATCTTTCATAAGAGTTAGGGGCAAGTTATCATGACAAATCACATCAACTACATCAATAGCATAGCATTTTTCCTCAAGCATGGGAGCTTTCAAAGCATTGCTCAAATTGAAAGTTACATTGTCATCCCCCACAGAAAGTGTAAGTCTAACATTTTTCACATCAATAACTGCTCCTGCCGTATGAAGGAAAGGTCTTCCTAAAATAATAGGAATTTGTCGATCTTCCTCCATATCAAGAACAACAAAATCAACAGGGATATAAAACTTACCTACCCTAACAGGGACGTCCTCTAAAATACCTAAAGGATATTTAACAGAACGGTCGGCCATTTGTAAAGTAATATTGGTGACTTTTAGATCTCCCATTTTCAGTTTAGAACAGACAGAAAAAGGCATTACACTGACACTAGCTCCTAAATCACATAAAGCTTTATCAATAAACAGTGTCCCAATGTGACAGGGGATGGAGCAACTACCAGGATCTTTCAGTTTTGGAGGGGATTTATTTTGTAGCAAAGCACTACATTGTTCAGTAAAAGCAACCGTTTCCACCTCACTAAAAGCTCTTTTCCTAGTCAATATGTCCTTCATGAATTTAGCATAAGCAGGCACTTGTGTGATTAATTCAGTAAAAGGAACTGTTACCTGCAAATTCTTAACCACCTCCATGAACTTACCGAACTGCTTGTCAAGTTTGTTCTTCACTTGGCGGTTGGGAAAAGGAAGTGTAATGGGAGGCACTTGCAATGCCTCTTCTTTCGCTTTCTCCTTCTCGTGCACTGCCTCAGAAGATGCTTTATCAATAACCACTTCAGGAATGCCCACATCTTTCGAATTTGACTCTTCATTGCGAGGCATGGGTGGCTCATCATAACTCAACTCGCTCCTTGTAGTGATTGCATTGGCGGTCTCCTTGCTATGTGGTTGAGTGGGTTGGCCGGGCAATGCTCCTGCTTATCTAGAGGAGCTAGATGCAGCTAATTGAGCGACTTGAGTTTCAAGCATTTTATTGTGAGTACCGAGTTGCTCAAGCTGTTTGGCCATTTGGGCCATCATGTTTTTCAATTCCCCCAATTCGGATTGGGGTTGTTGGTTCTGAAATTGCTGCTGTTGATGGCCTTGAGGAGGCCTTTGGAAACCGGGTGGTCCTTGATTGGGCTGAAATTGCTGATGTTGCCCATATTGTTGTTGTGGTGCTTGTGGTAGAAAGTGTTGCTGTTGAGGATTTAACACATTGTTGCTATGATATGACAAGTTAGGATGATTCCGAATTCCAGGATAGTAGCTATTGTTGTTGAAAGGAGGGCGAGCTTGAAAAGCATTGACTTGCTCTGGCACTCCCATAGCTTCATTGGGATTAACAGAACACTCCATTAGAGAATGACCATGCATACCGCAATAATCACAAGCAACTCCACCTTGGCTAGAGGTAGCCATAGCATTGACGGGCATAGATGTACTAGCATTCATGCGCATCCCATCGATTTTCGCATTCAAAGCTGAGATTTGTGATGATAGAAGGGAATAAGTTTCAACTTCATGCTTCCCCTTTCTTGGTGCTTGAGCTGCGCGCCTAGATGAGATATTCCATTGATTTTCAGCAAGAGTATCCAAAAGTGAAATAGCCTCAGAAGTTTGTTTGTTCATGAAAGAGCCGCCAGCCGCACCATCTACCATCCTCTTAGTCTCATTATCAAGACCATTATAAAAAGATTGCATAAGAAATTCCTTATCAATACCGTGATGAGGGCACATATACTGGTAATCTTTGAATCTCTCCCTCGCATCATGAAAAGTCTCCCCCGCATCTTGTGAGAAACTATAGAGTTTAACTCTGTAGTCATGAGTCTTATAACCGGGATAATACTTCACTAGAAAAGCATCAGACAGTTGCGCCCAAGTAGTAATGGTGTTGGGAAGAGAGTTATACCAACGTTGAGCCTTGCCTGCCAAAGAGAAACGAAAGAGGTACAAGTAGAGCTCGTCGTCAGTCATCCCAGTAATCTTTTGTAGAGAACATGCTTGAAGGAATTTCTGCAGATGATCGACGGGTTCTTCATTGTCAAGACCATAGAACTGATTTTCCGTGATCATATTCATAACATGGGATTTGATGTCAAATTTTCCAGCATTAGTAGTCGGCATCCTAATCCCCGCGGTAACATTGCTAGCCTTGGGTTGTTTAGACTGTCTAAGAGTTCTCTCGGGAGCCTGACCTGCCATGTCAAGAGATTGAGAGGCTTGTTGAGCATGTTTACGAGCCTCCGCCCTCCTTTTCTTTGCACTTGCGTGTGTTCTACGAGCAGTTGCCTCAACCTCAGGATCAAAAAGCAAAGGTTGCTTGTTGGTACTCTTGGTCATGCACAAAAACACTAGAGTGGGTTAGCAAAAGCAAACACTAAATTCAAAAAGTAAAATTGTTGACCTTCCCCGGCAACGGCGCCAAATTTTTGATAGGTCGTTTTACTACCAAAAATAATTCCTAATTCACCTAACTAGTATAGTTGGGAAAGTAGGGTCGAACCACTGTGGAAGGACAAATAAAGTCACAATTTGAACTAAGTTCACTATTGCTAACGATCTAATGTTGGATTTTTGTTTATCTAAGTAGAACGCAAAAACAAGAGATGAATAAAATTCAATAATTAAAAACCTAGGGCTAAAAGGATTCACTATGCATCGATCATGATTCATGAACAAAAATTGGGATAGGAATGAATATAGGCGAAGGAAGATGTTGCTCTCGCAAACAAATTCGACAATCAAACAATAAAACAAGCTATCGCGATTAAAGCTTAATTGTTCAAAGAAGGAAATCGTTCACTCAAACTCGCAACTCTCGCTTATAGAATTGAGCGAATAAAACTTGCAAATTGGCCAAACATGCAATCAATATAAAACCCATCAATTGAATCGCCTAGACAAACCAAATTTAAATCCTAAAATCAAACAAGAATCATGACCTTTTACATAGTTTCACCAAGCCCTAGAAATAAAACTACTCACTAAGCATATTAAAACTAACAAGAGATTCAACAATGAAATCCATGGAGAAAATCAAATTCAAATTAAATGTAGAAACGAACATTCAAAGATAACAACGATAAACAAGAACAAGAAATTAGAATTGAAACTAATACCTTCAATATAATTAAGATTACAATATCGAAATGTTGATTAACAATCCTCAAGGCAAGTAATATGAGAAATCCCTTCAATACCAAGCCCTCAAAAACAGAGAAAAAAAACTAAAAAACAATTGGAAATTCCCCTCAAAAGCTATTTATATCCTCCTCCAAAGAGATCGAAGGATACGGAAGTTACTAAAAAAAATAACTGCTTGACCCGGCCGGGTATGTGGAAAACCGGGCGGGTACGAGGCATAACTAAATCTCAAAGATCAAAAAGTTTCTAAGTTCAAAAGTAAACCCGGCCGGGTATGTGGAAACCCGCCCAGGTATGAGAGTCTCACCCGGCCGGGTATGTGGAAACCCGGCCGGGTCCGTGTGGCAACTTTTTCCTCCAAATAGCGTCTTCAAATTCTTCTAAGTATCAAGTGCAAACCCGGCCGGGTATGTGGAAACCCACCCGGGTATGAGAGGCTCACCTGGCCGGGTATGAGGAAACCCACCCGGGTATGAGACCTGGTCAGCACAAAAATGACCTTTGAGTAGCTTATGACCTTCCAACTTGCAAATCTCGCTCCAAGAGTTGATTCCTAGTATAATTAGAGCTTTGTACCTACAAAATAGATAAGAAACAAACACTCCAACCAAGCATAAAAACCAATAGAAAATTGAGCAAAATACGCGAGAAATGCTATGAAAATACAATTGGGGCATGGTAGAAAATAATATATAAAATACACACATCATTACCCCAAAGTATGCACGAAATTGAAGTAAGTCTGGCTATAACCGACTCAACACGAACCAATTTTCAAATTGTTATAAGTATCCAAACTGTTTTTAACCGAACTATTGTAAACGCAAATTAATGTTTAAATTAATACAATTCATAACTCAAGAAAAATTATGTAACCAATTAATGTGCACTGATGATAACTCTTTGGTTTCAGAGGTTACTCTATGTAAACTGCAGCAGAATGACGAGTAAAAGATGCTTCAGGCTTAACCAGAAATTTAGAAGAATTTCTAGAGAAGATACAAGATGTCTGAAGGAGCAGATGATCAGAATAATTTAGAGTTGAGTCAAATTTGGAAGACAATTGATGAAAATTAAAAACCTTAAAAGGCGTACTGCATATCAAGAAGCCCTCAAAATATTTAGCATAGAACTTTGAGGTTTATCATATTTAAACATGGTAACCTTTTTTGATAAAAAACAACCTTAGTATAATATTGCTGTTGCTGTAGTTTGGTGTCCTTCATATGTTGATCACACTCAGTACTATGATGCTGCATATGTTGAGTATCATTATATTCAACAGAAACCTATCAAGAAGACATTAAGAAAGGTGGAACGTTGAAAAAAAAGGAAGAGGGAAGCTAAACATAACTTAGTTGACTGGCTTGATAAACGATATAAGATATCTAACCCTAAATTTCAGTATTAAAATAGATATAGGTGTAACAAGAAGGATATTTTAATTGGACAATCACTGGCAGTAAATTATTTGTTCATCCAGCGAATCTGATTTTATGGGATCAAGGCTTTAGCATTTTTGTGACTTGTGTACTCGATCAGTGCAGCCTTTGATGGATTTGAACTGAAAGCCTCAAAGAGCTTCAACAATGAAAATCAAATGAAAAATATAAGCAAAGATGAATACAAGTATTTTATGAGGTATCTTGAATACCTTTCCCTAAAATGTAGTTTTATTATAAATGATTCAACAATACAATTATAATAAACCTCCCTTATCTTGAGAACAAATCTCTCAAGGTCACAAATGCTAAAGCAAAGTAAGAACAATCTCATGTTTTTAACAATGCAATAGCCCTCTCAACAATGTGTGTTTTGCTGGTCTTTGTTCTATAAATGATACTCCCTTTTATAGTGGAAGGTGAGAATCATTACTAGAACCTCTCAATTACTCACCATAAAGCACTTTTAACAACCCAATTAACTATGACAATAAACATTAGAGTAATGCACCACATTATTGCATAATCACTACAAATTCTGACCAAAAACAGAATCCAATGTAGTCTGCTCGACTACCGCTCCATCCAGACACTATCTCTCTCAGTCGAGCGAGCTTCCAGTGAAGCTACTGTCTCATTCTGCATATTCCGCTCGACCAACACACTTCCGCTCGACCGATTGACACTTGCTTTAACAGGATTGAAGGACAAGAAGTCTACTAATCTAAGTGAAAGTTGGATAAATATAAGCAAGAAATCTACTGATATAGGTTTTATGAAACTTATGTTTATCATCATTTATAATTCCTACCAAATATATTCGATGAAAGCCATTTGTAGTTTGTGAACCTGTAACCGCCTTGAATTATGAAGGCAAAACACTAACTGGAATTTAGTATTAATCAAGCGGAAGCTTACTTTTGCCAACACAATTAAGGGGTTACTTAAAGGTCAAACCAATATCCAAACAATATAACGAAGTCTTAAATGTCCAAAATATAGGAAAATTACAACCAAATCGAAATAAGTCAAAAGTTCAAATTGCATCCTTAAATTAGTCTAAATCTAAACTAATAGTCTCTCAAATACAATAAAGAGATCTAAACAAAAGGGGAGTCATACTCCAACTCGGGTTCAACTTCCGCTCGCATATCCATTCTCCGTCGAGGTGCCATAGGGGTTTACTCTAAAAGCAAAACCATTGGAAAAACATACAAAGCATAGTATCAGCAAAAAGGCTGAATATAAACACACTGGTGTCCGTCAAACAAGTTATTAAAATCTTTTTTTCTTTTGAGTACATTCATTTTGAAATATGCTTTTTCATTTGATAAATCCTATTATGATTCAAATCCAGTTCAATAGCTCTATAGTAATTTCAAATTCTCAATTTTCATCATAAATCATAAAATCTCAATAGATCCAAATCAATTTCAAACTCATATTATAAGTTTACATGGGTACTCTGTGAGTCATCCTGTGACTCGTTTGGTAGTCGGTCTACCATCCGCGACATGTCCGGCAAGTGTAACACAATGGTATTGTGAACAATTCGCGCTCAGCATTGGTGAGCCGTTTAATCATGCACACAACATTTGCTGTGGCATATGTACCCGCCATATAGGCTAAATATTTTTTTGTACATAATATATATCTTGTAATTTTAGTAGCATTTGAAAGTCAAAAATATTAACTTTTTCCAGATGATAAACATCTTTTATTTGCACATAGCAAAACATACTTTATTTGCGACTTAGCAAAATCAAATCATAATATTTCCCACATGGGTAAAACATCCTTAGCATAATCATATCATTAAACATAACCTTTGTATTATATTGGGGCATCACTAGCATGTATGGAAATGCATCGTAACAAAAAGTAATTAAAGTTCAATACGATTTTTTTAAAGAAACCACTAAAATGTTTCGTTTCAATCCTTCTTAAAGTAAATATAACTTAAAAGGGTTTTGAAATTCATTCAAAACAACTAGAATATGATTCATAAGTCTATAAAATCATTACGACAGAAGATTTCATAAAACACTATTTTCTTAAATACGAGATAGTTTTGCCGGTAATAAAATCGATAATTGATTTACAAAGTACATATTAATTCTCCAACAAGGCCCAAATTAATCAAGTCATTAAAATACATTATTTAAAATGAATTTAAGGTTGTCCCGTCAAATTATAATTGGTTATGCAAATTTATAACGATCTTACAATTATTTTCGACAATTTGGGTATTTACCGTTATTTAAATGGTGTCTTAAATCCGTAAAATTTATAAACCATCTAATTTAAACTTAATTTATACTATGAGGCAGTAGGTTAATAATATAACTATAGATTTTTTTATATAGGTCTATTTTTACCCAAATTTAATTAACATTATTACACTTTTTAATAAATAAACATTTTCTATTAATTTGATAAATTAGTAAATAATTAATAATTTATTTTATAAAATTATACCAAAGTTCCAGAAGTCATATAACATGTTTATTAGGCTATTTGAACTTATAAAACTCATGTATGATGTTTTATTATTTTGTATAGACATTTTATCGATAAATAGAATAAAATAGGTTTTAAATTATTTGAGTCCGAATAAAATATTATAAAAATTATATGATATTCCAGAAGCTATTTTAAGGGGTATAAAATTTTAAATAACCATTAAAAATCATGTGGGGTATTTTTAATAATTAATATGGTTATTTTACCGATAAACCGAATAAAATTTATTTAAGTCCATATATGGTCACGAAAATCCATATAAGTTTTTTAGCATGTATCTACTGTTTATATAAGTGTCTCATAAAATTTTCATGTCCAAAAGACGTCATTTAGTATTTATTTTATATTTTATCGTTTTCAAACTTACCGATTATTAATAACCGAGTAAAACTTATTAAGGTCCCTAAATGTCAATGAAACCTTCCAAAACTTTTACCAATTTTACCTACTGTTCATATGAGTATGTGATAAAAATTTCAAGTCCATATGTCTTTGTTTGGTAATTATTTTATATTTTATCATTTTACAATTTACCGTTAAACAATTTAACGATTATTCAAAAATAATAAAAAAATTCCAAACTAAATATATTCTGGCCAAATCTTGTTGGAGTTATTATAATATGTTTTTATTAATTATTTTTGATGATGAAGAGTTCATCTAATACCATGTTTTGTAATAAGAGTATTTAACACCTTAAAATCCATTAAAATATCAATTTAACGAATAATCTCAACAAAAAGTATCAAAGAAATTTTCTTAACATATAGCTACTGGAAATTTCTTTTAAAATGAATTTCAAATATTTTCAAATTCATATAATCATTTCCATCACAATAACTTTCACAAAATAGTGTTAAACATGCCTTTAAACATACAATAATTTATAAAATCAACATGCATGATTCCCACAATAATAATACATGTAATAAATTATTCCATACTCAAATTTATCATTTTGACATCATTTTTCAAGATTTAAGAACTTCTCTTTAGGAATTTTTTTTTTTAAAAAAAAATGTTTATACACAAACTTTCCCAACTTGTTCTTAAATCCTTTAAAAATCACCCTATGTGACATACCTTGACTCCAAGCCTATATAAGTATTCCGTAAGCTCCTACGCGTTCTTAGACGCGGTTCTGATTTCGGGTCCTTGCCCTTCAAGTCTCAACTCCAACTCTTCAACTAAACATATTGCAATCATCCAAAAATCAATAATAACTTAACTTTTCCTAGTTAGAGTTGTTGGACTAATACTTGTGATGATTTGAATATATTTGGAGTATACTTATTATGTTGAGCAACATACTTAGTTAAGTCCCATAATTTTATTTGAATCCTTTAAGGAACAAAATTTATATGTTTGTGGAAATACATCTTCTTACTTTTTATTATGGCCGATTTTTATAGATTTATAAGTGATGATTTTCTTAGTTTAGAGATAAAATACTCATTTTATAATGATCTTAGTTTATAAAAAGATTCATGTAAAGAAATATGTTTTACATGAACAAGTTTTAACAAAAACTAGTGGAATAAAGAAATGAACATAACTTACTCTATACTTGGTGGATTTCTTTAAGTTTGGTGTCTATGGAAAGCTCTTAAGATGAAGATTATTTTTATGGGAGATTTGAGTTTATAAACATAAATTTTCAGAAGTTTTAGATGCGTTTTTTAAGAAGATTTGATGAGAAAAGAAAGTGTTCTAGTTGTTGAAGGTTTGAAGGATTCTAGTGTTTGTTCATGGATGAATTTGGGAGCAATGTGTTGGGGTTTATGGCTGAATAATTATTCAGAAAATAGAGTGTTTTTGCTTCAAATATTTGCCTCTTGCATGCTTGTAATGATGCACAAGCTTTGGTAGCACAAAAGGGGTTCTTGGGTAGAGTTTTTAGCTTGTGTATGTAAGTATACAAAGGGCTATAAGGGGGACTAGGACAGCTTTAGCATGGCTGGTTGGGGTTGTTTTAAGGTGATTTTTGTCCATCATTTGATCTATTATAGTGTAGGAAAGGTTTATCTAAGATAGTTTAAGGTTTGGGTAAAAATTGTTGTACATGTAACAAGTTATGTAACTTGTACTTCATGTTTAAAAAGCACTTATATATGTGTGAAATATTTAATTTACTCCCATCATGGTTATATAATATGCTTGGGTAATAATAAAAAAAATTTTCGAACTGTTATGGGTTGTTCCTCAACTTTAAGTTTTACCTCCAAAGTTTACGTTACTTGTTACGATTCATTTACGAATTAACAAGTTTTTAATCATTGTAGAGATTTTTCAAATTACTACCATCACTAATTAAATTATAATTAGTAACGAACAAATATATAAGAATAATTAGGCGCTAAAAACGACTAATGAAATCTCCTAATAATACGACTGTTTCAGTCTTCCCTTCTTACAAGAGTTTCGTCCTCAAAACTAACTCAAACTAATGGTTATAAATACATAACTCAAATAAGTAAGGGTATCTACTTAACATGTCGTCCTATTTTTCCCAAGTAGCACTGTCGGCATCCTATCCACTCCATAGCACTTTCGCAAGTGGAATCGTGCGGCTACGGAGTTTTCTAACCCCTCGACCTAGGAACCTCAAGGGCTTCTCCTTATACTGCAAGCTTTCAACAAGTTGAATCGGCTCATACTGGAGAACATGTGATGGATCAAACACATATCGGCGCAATTGCGACACATGGAACACATTGTGAACCTTAGCTAATTGTGGGGGTAATGCTAACTCATAAGCTACCTCCCCAACTCTGTGCAAAATTTCATAGGGTCCAATGTACCGAGGATCAAGCTTCCCTTGCATTCTGAACCTCTTGATTCCCTTTGTTGGCGAGACTTTAAGGAACTCCTTCTCACCCACTTGGATCTCAAGTTTCCTCCTCCTACGGTATGCGTAGGATTTCTGTCGATCTTGGGCAGCCTTCATCCGGTCTCTAATGATTCTGATTTGTTCAACGGTCTCTCTGATCATCTCTAGTCCAACGAGCACGCCGGGCCTCCCAGTATCCCAATAAAGTGGTGTCCTACACCTTTGGCCATACAAGGCCTCAAACGGAGCCATACCAATACTACTCTGGTAACTATTGTTGTAGGAGAATTCTATCAATGATAAGATGTCCTCCCACGAACACTGAAAATCAAGGGCACATGCCCGAAGCATATCCTCTAGAGTTTGGATGGTCCTGTCGAATGCCCTTTGTAGCTCATTCCAAAATCGAGCCACAAATCTTGGATCTCGATCTAAAACTATTGTCATCGGTATACCATGTAGTCTAAGTACTTCTTTCACATAAGCATCGACCAATTGTTTTGCTTTCCAAGTTACTTTAGCAGGAATAAATCTGGCAGTCTTAGTGAGTCGATCAACAATCACCCAAATAGAATCATTTCCCCTTCTCGAACGGGGCAATCCAACAACAAAGTCCATACTCACTAATTCCCACTTCCACTTAGGCACTGGAAGAGGTTGCAATTCCCCTGGAGTGCGCTGGTGGTCAATCTTGACTTGCTGACATACTAGACATCGAGCTATGAAATCTTCAACATCCTTCTTCATGTTCATCCACCAAAAGTATTGTTTTAAATCTGCTAGCATCTTATCTCGTCTTGGGTGGACAGAATACATAGTCGAATGTGCCTCCTTGAGTATTTTCTCTATCAATTCAGGATCTCGGGGCACGCATAACCTTCTCTCTAGATGAATACTCCCATCTTTAGTAATACTGAAGTCTTTAACTGCACCCTTTTCTATACCAATCTTCAACTCTAACAAGAAGTCATCATACTGTTGTAGCTCACGGATCTCCTCATGTAGACTCGGTATTGTACTCATAGCATTGAGAACGCTGTCGTATGATCCCTTCTTAACCACAATCAATTCTAGCTCCTTCATCTCCACATAAATCTCGTAGGGCACTGAAATTAGTCCATTAATGACCATCCTCGGTTTTCGGCTTAAGGCATCTGCTACACGGTTTGCCTTCCCGGGGTGATACTCCAAAGTGAGGTCATAATCTTTCATCAATTCTAGCCACCTTCTATGCCTCATGTTAAGCTCCTTCTGTGTAAACAGATAAGTCAAACTCTTGTGACCGGTGTAGATCTTGCAAGTAGTGCCGTAGAGATAATGCCTCCAAATTTTTAAGGCAAATATGACTCCGGCTAATTCTAAATTGTGCACTGGATAGTTCTTCTCATTTGGCCTCAATTGTCTCGATGCGTAGGCAATCACTTTCCCCTCTTGCATGAGTACACAACCCAAGCCCTCTAAAGATGCGTCACTGTATGCCGTGAACTCTTTCCCATCCTCGGGCAATACAAGCACTGGAGCTGTTGTCAACCTTTTCTTCAATTCTAGGAAAGCGTCTTCGCACTTTTGTGACCACACAAACTTGGTATTCTTTCAAACCAAACTGGTGATCGGTAATGCGATCTTAGAAAACCCATCAACATATCTTCGGTAATAACCTGCCAAACCCATAAAGCTTCTTACCTCAGTTACACTAGTCAGTGCTGGCCAATCAATGATAGTCCTTATCTTCTCGGGGTCAACTGTTATGCCATCTTTTGAGATTACATGACCTTGGAAGACAACTTGATCCAACCAGAATTCACTCTTGCTCAACTTCCCATAAAAGATTCTTTCTCTCAATCGTGTTAATACCAATATTAAGTGCTCCTCATGATCTTTCTTTGTCTTAGAGTACACCAAGATATCATTAATGAAAACCACTACAAATTTATCAAGATAGTCATGGAATGTTCGATTCATTAAGTCCATGAATGCTGCAGGGGCATTGGTTAACCTAAACGGCATCACTCTAAACTCATAGTGCACATATCTGGTGCGGAAAGCAGTTTTAGGAATGTCTTCCTCCACTATCCTTAACTGATGGTAACCAGATCTCAGGTCAATTTTAGAGAAAACTCTGGCTCCTTTCAACTGGTCAAATAAATCATCAATTCTAGGAAGTGGGTACTTAATCTTGATGGTGATTTTGTTCAGCTCCCGGTAGTCAATGCATAGCCTCAAAGACCCATCTTTCTTCTTCACAAACAACACTGGAGCTCCCCATAGTGATACACTTGGTCTGATAAACCCTTTATTTTGTAACTCCTCGAGTTGGGTTTTTAGTTCAGCCAACTCAAGTGGTGCCATTCTATATGGTGCCTTTGAAATCGGGCTTGACCCTAGAACTAGGTCGATGTGAAAATCAATCTCTCTCTTTGGAGGTAACCCAGGTAGATCATCAGGGAATACATCAGAAAATTCTCGCACTATCAAGATCTGGCTTAAGTCGACCTCCTTGTATGTTGACTCGCTCATGTGGTAGACCTGGGCTTCCCCACCTCTCTTTGGAAAGGTTGTAAGCCTCTCAATCATCTCTGGCTCAATATTAGGTAAGGTCCCATCACTAAAAGCTACTTGATCCCCTGGATTGTTCCCAAGCTTTACATTCCTCTCATAGCACTCAATCACTACCCAGTGTTTACCTAGCCAGTACATTCCTAGAATGATATCAAACCCTCCTAAGTCAAATACAATCACATCTACATGGAACTCCTTACCCTGGATCACTAATGGGCAATCAATCAACTTTGTATTACATGATACCGTTGATCCATCAGGTAAGTCAACTCTATGCATTATAGGGCATACATTAACAGAATAGTCCAAGGGTCTCACAAATGACTTAGAAACATAAGACTTGTCGGCCCCAGAATCAAATAAGACACGGGCGGACTTACCAAGCAATAACAGTAATCCGGAAATGACTTTACCTTCTACCTTAGGAATCAAGGTGCTAGGCTCCTCCGCTGTAGTAATGGCAAAGAATTTTCCTCCTCCCGGGCGCTGGTTCC
The DNA here is from genome assembly GCF_026212465.1 of Amaranthus tricolor. Classification (NCBI taxonomy): domain Eukaryota; kingdom Viridiplantae; phylum Streptophyta; class Magnoliopsida; order Caryophyllales; family Amaranthaceae; genus Amaranthus; species Amaranthus tricolor. The sequence continues at coordinate 10,799,882 of NC_080054.1, forward strand.
CTTGGCCTCCAGAAGATGAGGCTTTATTGCCTCCTTTATATTCAAGGCGAAGCTGAGAGTTATTGTTACGCTGGTTCCCTTGATTCCCTGAGTATCGTGCTCCACCATTCCCGGGGTTTCCCTGGTTCTTGCCCCAACAATCTCGAGCCAAATGACCTGGTTTTCCACAATTCAGACACACAGCCTTACCCTCACAGTTGACTCCCTTAGAGTGCCATTTCTTGCATCTATCACACAGTTGACTTTTTAGCGGGTTGGAGTTTTGTGGGTTTCTATTGCTGTTGAAGCGGTTTTGGTTTTGAAAGTTTCTGAGGTTTTGGTTTTGATTCCCCTTAAAGTTTCCCTCAGCTCTCAGCTTCTTGCTCTGACCTCCCTGGTCTCCTTCAGATATCTTTTTCCTCACATCTTCCTCTCTCTTGCAGACCATTTCTTTCTCCACAGCATGTTCATACATAGCTTGAAAAGACTCATATTGACCCATCAACTTTTGGTAGCTGAAGTTGAGACCATTGTAGAAGCGATCCAACTTTTTCTTTTCATCAAGCACATAATCCGGGGCAAATCGAGCCAACTCCAAGAACTCGTTAGCATATTCGGTAACGCTAAGAGAATGCTGCCTCAGGTAAAAAAATTCTGATTCTTTTTGTCTCTGTAGAGCTGCTGGGTAGAACCTCTCCCTTAGTTTCTTCAAGAAATCTTCCCATCTCCAACTGGTGGGTTGTGGTACTGCACCAGCAAATGTGGAGGCATCTGAGATACCTTTTAGGGCTCTCCACCAAAGCTCTGTAGGTCCCACTAGATAGAATGCTGCAAGTTTAACCTTAAGATTTTTTGGACAGTTTACCACCTCAAGAATTTTCTCGGTTTCATTGATCCAATCTTCAAGGACAACTGGATCTGTAGCAGCATTGTAGGTCTTAGGCCTGTGGGTAGCAAGCCTATTGTAAAACTTAGTCTCGTCATCCACACTAGCATGTTGGTTGGCTATGAACTGGACTAATTGAGCATTGGTCTCTTGGATGACTCTTAGTTGCTCGGATAGGAGATTCAAATGGGCTTGGGGATCCATTCCTTCCCCAATTTCCTCTACGTTCAAATGGCCTATTGTAAGACAAATAGATATGCACTTGCATAACACACTTTCTTAACTTTATTAATTTAATGACTTAATAACTTCATCAATTTCCATCCCATTGGATCACTTGTTTAGCAGTTTCAACACTTTTAATGATGATTCCTCAACTTAATTTACCATCATGCATAGGCAACTTAGCCACATAATTGGATCATCACTTGCTTACAAGAAACCTTTAAGACTTCTAGTTTATTAATGGTACTTAGTTAATAATCTGATTTACGTTAGACATACTACTTAAATCCTTTCTTTACCAATAATCCCTAAATTTTAAGTTCATTTCCTAATTACTTTCATTAGTTACTCCAAACTTCAACTTCTCTTAGTTAAAGTCGTTCTCTAATGTTCCTGATATTTTAGACAAGCTTCCAAAGCCTTGGCTCTGATACCAACTGTAACCGCCTCGAATTATGAAGGCACACTAACTGGAATTTAGTATTAATCAAGCCGAAGCTTACTTTTGCCAACACAATTAAGGGGTTACTAAAAAGGTCAAACCAATATCCAAACAATATAACGGAAGTCTTAACTGTCCAAAATATAGGAAAATTACAACCAAATCGAAATAAGTCCGAAGTTCAAATTACATCCTTAAATTAGTCTAAATCTAAACTAATAGTCTCTCAAATACAATAAAGAGATCTAAACAAAAGGGGAGTGATACTCCAACTCGGGTTCAACTTCCGCTTGCATATCCATTCTCCGTCGAGGTGCCATAGGGGTTTACTCTAAAAACAAAACTATTGGAAAAACATACAAAGCATAGTATCAGCAAAAGGCTGAATATAAACACACTGGTGTCCGTCAAACAAGTTATTAAAATCTTTTTTTTTTTTGAGTAAATTCCAGTTAGTGTTTTGCCTTCATAATTCGAGGCGGTTATAGAACCACTAACTGCTTGTTTGGACATTTCTGAAAGTGCATGTTGAACTGCTATTTTTTGCTGCAAGGTTTTTGATAGCTCCTTAAATTTGTACTTTTTGTCATCAACTTGTGTTCTTACATTTAGTGTTGTTGGTTTCTAAGATCTGTTTACCAGAGGTATAGACATTTAAGCAGTAAATGTTGTAATCAATTTCGATTTCCCAAAGAACTCTGAAACCTATCTGCCCAGAGTATGTTATGTTCTTTCTTTCTATTTTGGTCAGATTTTTGCCATTTCTGATAAGTACTTTATGCTTATTAATCTATGTGTCGTCCAGGTTGGTCGTTCTGGAAGATATGGACACCTTGGGTTGGCTGTTATTCTAATAACATATGAGGATCGCTTTAATTTGTGAGTGTTGAGAACTGGCTTTCTTGGGAGCACCTTCAATTGGGATACTAAGAAAATCTTTTTTTTTCAGATACAAAATAGAACAGGAGCTTGGAATTCCTCCGCTTATGGATCAGTGTATCTACTGTCGTTGATAAAGCAGAAATCGTCTTATGGTGAGTGAGTGAAAATAAATATTAGTAATTTCTTTATTTCCTTAAATGTTGACTTCCTAGACTATGTGAATTGAAAGTGTAAATATTTATGAGAGAAATTAAAGTCACGTCAAGAAAACAAGACTGTTAGAGAATAGAAAAAGATAATACAAGTATACAACTATTAAGGGGAGGAAATGATTGCAATTTGCAAAACAATGGAGATGACTGAATCCTTTTTAAGATAATCAATTTTTGTAATGTATCATAAAACTCCATTTTTGTTATGTGTTAGGATTATTGAATAGATACTTAATTTCTCTCCACACTAGATGCATGAACAAAGTGTGCTTTCAAATGTTTGAAATGTCAACAAGAGATAACTTGAGGTTTATTTGAAGCCAATGTACTGTTAAAGATAGTTTTTGTGTTGGAAGTCAAAAAAGACAATTTGTGTCGGCTTTTAGACAATGAAAATGAGCTTTATTTATATTTAACCAATATTTAACGCATTTCTTAAAATTTTGTGTATTAGGATTGTGCTATGTAATTGCTATACGATTTTGATCTCTTATTGGTTGGGGAATCTAGAGAATCCCTATTTTTATTTCTTACATGAAAACTCCACTTGAATAGCTTACTTATATTGCTTTCTAGAATGCAAACTGTCGCTGCAGCTGCGGACATATTATGGGATGGAAATGTGTATTTTTCTATCCTTCTCTTAGCTATCCCTCCCATCACCTATCGCACTCAAACTCCTGATTTGAAACACTAAGAGTTTGACGCTATCCATAAACTTTTACCTCCCGAGGTGGACTGAATTTGGACCTGATGATGAGGCCGAATTGGGTTGTTTGCGGAATTAAATTGGACCCTCTAAAAGCTATTGAAATTGAAAAAGATATGATCAGATTTCTCTGATCTTGGACATGAATTTTGAATCTTGCTATGTTCTCCCTTTGCTTTAGTCACAAAGAAAAGAAGATAGAAAAGGAAATGCTAAGCATCCTCCCACAAAAACTTTATTAATCATCAAAACTAAAGTCTGAATTACAATGAGATCATCCCTTTATATAGGGATGTGTATGCAAGAATAACAGCTATATTTAGCCTAACAAACTTCCTAAGCCTTATTAACAAAAACACGTGCCAAGCACTTATTAAAAACAGAAACAACGCATGGGAATAACTACACTAAGACTTGATCACTGATCTGGGTGACATGATACCTTGATTCTGGTCCTGTGGGCTCTGTGTGGGTTATCATAGCTTCTCTTGGGCCTTGAATTCTTGGTCCATGTACCAAGATGCCATCCCTTGAGTTTTGCTTGTCCTTGGTACACAGATTTGTTCTCCAGGTGTCGTGCAAGGTCAGCTGGCAGGCCATTTCTTCTGAACTTTGATTTTGTGGCCATTTATGACCTGTTATATATATATTTTATAGTAGTTCTAATATTAAGATAAAAATATATACACATAAAACAAATAAATAAAAATAAAAGAGCTGGAAATATTATATATAAAACTAAAGTTTATTTACAAAGTCACAAAAATTACGTATATTTAATCATTCATCTGGAGGAGGTGGAGGAGGGGGTTGATACAAATTGAGATGCGATTGAATTAATTTCAAAAAGAGTTCTTGTTCTCTTTGAATTAGTTCAGTCAGCCTTTGGTGAGTCTCATAGGAAGTCTGAGCATTTCTCATTCGTACCGCTTCCCATAATTGATTATTGAACTCCATTTTTCGTGCTTCTAAATCCGCAAACCTTTGTTGAATAGTGGCATCATAATCAGGTTGTGCAAGCTGAGAAGACGAAATATCCGTTGGCTCAGGAGGATAAATAATTTGAGAGGTGGACCAAACCCCAAATATATCTTTGCTTTTTTTGGTTTTTTTGTTTGAACCGCTTTCTACATTTTTTATAGCATCCAACCAAATTTCACTTGGGTTGCGGGTTGGATGCTACTCCATCAAAGAACGATATTCATCCTTTAATAAAACAATGAAATCAATTACCAATAAACAAAGTATTAATTGATACTTAAAAAAAAAAGAAATAAACAAGTTTAATAGATTATTATGTTAACTTTTTGTTAATTGCTATTAGTCCATTGGGAACAATCCCCTGTTTCATTGTCAAAGACCCCATGTGTTCGTGTAAATATTTCATAGGTTGTGGGTCGTTGATCTTTCGATTGTTCCTGAAATATAAAAAAAAACGATTTAAAATTAAACAAAAGATAAAAAAAAAATGCAATATAATACTACTTAATTAACTAAATACTCACCAAATCCCGCATTGTTTAGGCGTGCGGGAATGAGCCACTTATATGGGTGGCTTCAGCTTTCTCTCTACCTTCACGTCTATTGGAGGAATTCCTAGTCGAAACGACTTTATTATCTGGCGTTCCCAATCAGCCTTCCATCGCCGCCAGGTCTCATTATCGATGGAAGGAGGTTTAAAATCAGGCTTGTTTTTCAACGTCCTGCGCCATTTGAAAAGCATATCCGCATAGCTTTGCGGCTTTTTCCTCCCATGACCTTCGAACGAAATGTTCGAGGCGAGGGTCCCATTTGTATTGTTTCTAAATACATAAATGTTTCATCAAATAAAAAACTTTAAATAATTTATATATAAAAAGTCTAAAAATAAACAACTAAATAATAATTTTAACTTAAATTCATTAAAACAAAAATCTTTGGTGGGTTTGGTCACACCCTTCCAACTACTACCTTCGACATCTTGTCTATAATTAAAAGTAGCCCTTATTTGTGATGCAATGGTATTCCCGGATATCGGATTAAATCTTACAATAATTAACAAAATTAGTTTACAATGAAATTTTAATATTGAAAAAATATTAATGATAATAAGATTATAAAAACATTTATTTGTTTATGGTTGGTAGCCATGGAAGATTCGGATGAGGATCGTCTCCATCGTCCTCTTCCGTATTATGTATGGAATCACTTGGAGTATTTTCACTACTCCCATGAACTCGGTTACTGTTGTCTTCTTCGCTATTGTTGTCGTTGCTAGTCGACAAATTATTCAAGAAGATGTCGCTAGCCCAATCATTAGGTTCGCTGCTTATTTTGCCTATAATATTTATTTCAAACCCTAATATTATTTTCAACTAAAATTAATCTCATCTATACCATAAAATGTCCCAAATTTATCTACGTAATGAATTTTATCATCCCAAACTAAACATTACTATGTATAGTATTAAAGTAATTCGAAAATTACATTTAAAAATAATAAAAAAAATTGTTTTTATTAACATATTCAGCTCTTGTATTAGTGGTTGAAGATATAAGTCAATGTTGTGCTTTGGATTATTCGGCCCAGAGACAATCACGGTCAAAAACATATACGGCTTCTTCATGCACATCCATGGCGGAAGATTGTATGGTGTGACAATGACAGGCCACGATAAATACACAGACCAAGCCGCACATTTCGAGTCTCCATTGCAGAGTCTGGATGCATGTCGTTAAATGTCAACCACACTTCAGCATCGGACGGATGTATCATCTCTCCATATTTAGTGCGGTGCGCTGCATGCCACCTCATATGCCTAGCTGTTGCCTCTGAAGCATACAATCTTTGTAATCTGGGGCCTCTGAAATTGTTTTCGCGAAACTTTATCGCCTTTACTGCTTCTTCTCCATCTAGAAGTTTCACAAATATAACAGCAAGTTGCATTCGCATTATTCCCCTAAGATATCATACATCCGTTAGGTCAACAATCTACCTTCTCAACGGGTAATCCAAGGGCAGCTATTTATTTTTTCGTTTCATAGAAGTTTTTTACTATCGTATTCTGTTCTGGTAACACTTCGTTCACAATAGCACAAATATCGTCGTAACACCTCTCAGTGAGACGATGGTCTGTCTTCAGGTTTGTAAGTCGACCAATAATAGACATCATGGTGTGATTTTTACAAACTTCAAATAAGGAACTATTTACAGAATTTAACATTTCAAAGAACTATCGACACTGAGGGTTTGAATATTCGTCAACGTGTACCGATGGTTCATTAACTACTGACACTACATCATACTGGGAGGGAAGAAATTGATGGTAAGTGTCTGGATATACACTAGCTACTGCATCATGCACCATCTGTGAGTATGGATTTGGATTGTTTGACGATTGCTCTCCCACTACCACTACAACATCAGATGTTGTTCTTATCTCTGTATTTTGATGATATTCCCACTCATGGTAATTTTCAACAAACCCCCTTCTCATTAGATGTTCTCTTATTTTATCTGCTTCCTTATAACAACAATTTTTAGACTTTTTACAAGGACATTTAATCTCAGAAATCATGCTTTTTGTATGAGCAAAATCTAAAAAACTCTTCCAACCCTCTCATAAATCTTAAACTAAACTTTCCATTTTTTCGTCGGTTGTACATCCAACTTCTTTGTTGCCTAAAATTCATTTTTAACACCTATGTATAATATAATAATATAATTATTCAACTGATTAGTAAAGTAAGTTAATGACAATAAAAATATATAAAACAATTCATGAAAATAACAATATATGATAATAATATAATTATCCTAGTAAAAATTATTGAAGGAAATTAATGACAATAAAAATAAAATATTAAATAATAAAAAATATAAAAAACTCAAGTAAATAACAAAGGAAAAAGAATATATACTAATTAAATAATCAAGTTAAATCAAATTAATGACAATAAAAATTAAATATAAATAATAAAAATAAATAAAACAACTCATGTAAAGATAAAAAATAAGCCACATAATAGAATAAGAAAATTACTAACCTCTTCTAATTCTTTAGTTTCCGAAATATACAATGCACAACAATTATGCGTCTTATTTATACAAAACATGTAGACAACACGACGATTACAAACCCATTGTCATGTATGGAATTAAAATTCAAAACATATGGCGACCAAAGGGCTTCCAAAAGTTCCGTCGCCTATATTTAATAAAATAAAAATATAAAACAAAAAACCATGTTGACATGGCGATTAAGAGCTTCGTCGCCAACAATTAAAAAAAAAAATTACGGTCCTCCTGGCGACCATATGGCGACCACCATAACCCGTCGCCCACTATTAAAATAAAATAAAAAAAATACTGTCTTTCCGAGCGACTAAATGGCGACCATATAGCCCGTCGCCATTCTATTAAAATGAAACAAAAGAATAAGTGCCTTTGGCGACTGATTGGCGACCACGTAGCCCATCGCCAAAATACTTTCCCATATGGCCACTAATCTGGCCCTCGCCTTGCCGTAGCCAAAATACTTTCCATAGCTATTTCAATAGTTATTTGTAGTGACCTGGATTGGGAAGCATATCCGGCAATGGCACAGTGGCTGCAGTCAAGGGAGTAGCCGCCTGCTTCCCCGCTGACTTAAGCACTGAAACCCAACTGAGACCAACTGTAGGTTGGCCGGAACCTGAAGGAACAGAAACAGGAACACGAGCTAGACGGGCATCAGAAAATCGCACAGACGACTGGAAAAGGGACTTCTCCAGTGAAGAAGACGGCTCCCTCTAAGAACAGCTGACAGGTGACGGCTTCCTCGGGACGGCTTGTATCTTCGCCGGCCTGCCTCTCCTGCCCATGGCCGGAATCCGTTGAGATTTAGAAAGGAGAAGTCGGGCAAGTGAAAATCGCTAGAGAGAGAAGATGCGGAAGAGTATTATTATTATTATTATTATTATTATTATTATTATTATTATTATTATTATTATTATTATTATTATTATTATTATTATTATTATTATTATTATTATTATTAAATTTTTGGCCAGAATAAAGGACTATATATACTACCTATAAATTGCAATCCTTTCCAACTTAATTGCATTAGTATAGAAAACAAGGTCCACCATCAATGAAGGGTTTCCCTTGCCCACACTTCATATGCATTAAAGCTGAAAGGACCCACACTCCCTATTGTAGCACTTTATTATTATTATTATTATTAGTTAAATTCCCGTGTAAAATACGAATACTTAAATACTTATATGAACAATGATATTATTTTATAAAATTAATTCATTTACAACATACACTTAATTATTAATCTTTGTACTGTTATGATATTATCATAATCAAAGTGAATAAATAATTTATCATACAACAATATCAAAACAACACTTAATTATAATAGATTAACTCATTGAGTTTACCTTCACAAATGAATTGTGTTTCCTTTGACTAGAATGAAAACCTTGTTCATCCTCATCATCTTTATCACCCTCAGAAAAAAAAAGGTTTGAGGTTTTAGAAAAAAATAAAATAAAATAAAATAAAAAAAATAAAAAAAATCAATTGTAATCTTATTTTACTCATCATAAGGCTGTGCCGGATTTCACTGATAAACATTTGAACACAAGGAGTTATAATGGGGAGAGTCGACATCATCATACCCATGCCCCTTATAGGAAACTATGATCAGGATTTAAAGAGGAAAGAATGACGATAACTAATACTTATAAAGAAGAGTGCGGTCAAAGAGTCCCTTGATTCAAGTAAGATATTCAAAGAGTGTCAGAACCTGCAACAACTCGGAAAGTTTGCAACTTAGACACACGATGACCTTTAACAACAAATCAAAAATAGAAATAGAAATAAGATGCACATAAACAAAAAAAAATAAAAATAAAAAAAATAAAATTAAAAATAAGAAATGAAAGGTAAAAATATAATAGGGAGAGTATTAGTCAGAAATTTGAATATGACTTAACATCTATGTTTACCCATTCACAAGCATACTTCACAAAAATTCATTTAAGACTATCCAGTCCAATGATTTTTATGACTAAACAAAATTTGAATATGACTTAACATCCACTATTTTATCTAGGTTTCCTTAATTTCTAATTAATTTATCTACCTCTCCGACAATCAAATTCCTTTAATCTTCTACCTAACTAACTTTGTTCTCCTACTATAAAATTTATTTACCCCTTAAATATTCACCCTCAATCTCCGACAATGTTTTCTAATCAAAAATCATGTGCTGAAAATCGAAATGTTATAGCATTAAAAAAAACTACCTATTCTATACCACCTTTTACAAAAAACTACCTATTCAAATTTCTGTTGCGAAAAACTACCTAAACCGTCAAGTTTTGGTTTGACCAAACAAGTTTTTTGCACGAGATGTTATAATTTGCACTTAAGTGACGATTGCTCCACTCTCCATAGCTTATTCCTTTCATTCTATTTGCTTCTCATTGTTCATGGCGTTAATCTATGCATGCAACAATTTATTCAAGGTGAAGATTTAGCATTTACTCTTCTAATCTATTGATAAGTTAATTGTTCTTCATCGATTGCATTAAACCAACAAGGTATAATTTCTTCTTCTCTTTGCTGCATGGATATGTATAATAATCTGCTTCTCACATTTTCTTACTCCTTTAAATTATTTGATTTTATCAATCTACTAACATAACGAAGATTAGATTTTTTTTTATCAATCTAAACACAAGTTCATCTTTAATTTTTTAATAATGGCGAAAAAGAGGAGAATGGTGAAGAGAATTACATTTGATTTTAAATGGGTAACTAAATACGGGTATTTTTTTTCCTTAAATTTCTTGATTGTTTGTTATGATTTAATTGATTGACCTTGTCTTTAATCTTGATTTTTTAGTATTTGCTTCTTTTGTGTGTTTAATTGTAGAAACTATACTACTATTATTTAACCTATGAGATAATGAATCCAATCAATATTAGATGGTTTTGATGATTGTTTTGTGAATATGAATTACAAGACAAAGTATAGACAATTAGATCCATCTATCCAAATAAACATACTCAGCCCCTCAATTTGGTATCCAATTCAAAAAACTTGTATGTCTTGAACCTCCTTTCAGGATTCTCCTTGGTCCACAAAGTTTTCTTTGCAAAAGGAGCACCATAACCACACTTATCGACTTTCCCTTTTCCTATTGAAGAATATAAGGGCATGGTTTGAATGCAATAAATAAGGAAGAAGATGTAAGAGTTAGGTAATAACAGGGGATGAAATCTACTTAAAAATATGGAAAAATGGACTTAATTAATAAAGGAAGGGAAAAGAGAAAAGAACAGGAAATTGGAAGGAAAATAGAACAAATACAGAGGGAAAAGTAGATTTAGTAACATCACGTGGGAAAAACGTGCTTGGTTAAAAAAAATTTAGAGGTCAACAATCGGATTCTGTCACGTGGTAGAGTTTTGCATACGTTTGGGTCATATAAGGTAGTTTTTCACAAAAAAAAATTAGAACAAGTAGCTTTTTTTACAAAAGGTGGTATAGAATAGGTAGTTTTTTTTTATTTTATATATATATATATATATATATATATATATATATATATATATATATATATATATATATATATATATATATATATATATATATATATATATATATATATATATATATATAATTTTCTCGAATTTTAATGTATTTTTTGAACAAACCATATGTATTTCATTTTTTCAAATTTGATGTAATATTTATCGTTTTTGATGAACATTATCACTAATGTTAAGTATTATTGTAAACATTATCACTAATGTTAATTAGGTATCGAGACTGTCGCTCCTACTACAAATGCTCTAATTAAATACATCATTCCCTTTTAAATCCATTGAGTATTATGACTTATCTCTAACCATTCAATCACTCGACTGAGTCGTTGCCCCACGGAACGGGTTGCTTCAGTAAGCTGTTTGGTAGAATACACAAGGGAAAGCTAATCCCAAGGCAACTACCGACCAAGACGTTGCTCGATATCTTAACGGGTCGTTGAAGTTAAGAGTATGCATACCCCCATGGTGGCCCTCATTAGGATTGCGCCAGTGGAGACCAAATTACCCTATTAGGTACCAATTTTCGATTTTCCTTATTAAGAATATCCTTTTCACAACTCTATTGGGTATTCCAAACCAATTCCTTAAAATAAGTTTTTATTAATTTTTAAATTAGTTATTTGTGACAAACCTAACCAGATGGCGCTATATTGTATTTGTAAAGTTATTTAACTAGGAATGTAAAAATGAATAATAACATGTATTTAAAATGGAGGAAGCATAAAGTATGAATTATGTACTATAGGCGACTATAAAATAGCACATATACTATGAAATAGAAAATAAAAATGAGACTTATTTCTTTATACTTATGGGGATTAACAAGGCACATGCAATTTCCTTGCTCACATTTACTTTTGAAGAGCAGTAGTATTATAATGTCACAAACTTTCATTTAATAATACTTTAACAAGTGTGTTCATATTAGGTTTAATGTAGATAAAAATTGAATAACTTTCTAGGGTATGGCTATGTAAATTAAAGGTAATATGGAAAGAAAGTCTACTTTCTATTTTGCCTCTCATACGATTTGTTGGCTGCTAATTATGTGACTTTTACGATAGAGTAAACACAAGGCAAAACGGCGTACTTCTTGACAAGGATGATAGATTAAAAGGTAAAGCTCGAGAGATTAAAAAAGAGTACAAGAAAGACCGAAGATTTCTTAAAGAATATGATTGGAAAATTATACTGCCTCTGAACCATTATAGATGTCCCATTTGCTTGGGCACGGTTATTAAGGGTGGTGTGGGGTCCATTAAAAAGGTGGTAGTTGGGTATTTTCAAGTAATTGGATTAATTGTTAATGATTCCCTCCTTTTGCTTAATAAAGTGGATATAATGAATTTTGGAGGGAAAATTAGGTTTCACATTGTTTGGGAATTAATTGACATTAATACATTTCCGTAATTGTTATAATTAACCAACCATTAAACTAATTAATTTAAATTACAAAAAATTACATCAAATAAATTACAAAAACCATCAAAATCATAAAATAAACTAAGTCTTCAATTCTTCCTTGATTTCTTCAACGTTTTTTGAACTGCAATTGAAAACGAGCAACCCTCTCGCCACATGCGCATGCGGATATTAAATCTTTCGTTGACTTCAGATTCATAAAAAAACAAACATGGTATGCATTTAGTGTTTAAAATGAATTAAATAGCTACAAAATAAACTAATGAAAAGAAGCCATCAATGAAACTGGAAGAAAAATACACGGATGAAAAGAAGCCATCAACCCAGAGAGTTGACAATTAGTTTTGGTGGAATGGCGCCAAACTAAAAAAAAATTGCGCCTGTACAACACCTCAAAACACTAAGAATCAGTGCATCTATATATGACAGCATTAAATAAAGAAATCAGCACCTCCAATTAATTTCCACCAACCCACATTGAAGTACATAGAATGGTTATAAAAAAAGAGCTATAATTTTTAGTAAGATTCAAATAATGCATGAGCTTTTAATGTCACTAAACAGTAAAGGGAAGCTAGCATATGGTTTCATCAATGAAATTGCCAAGAAGTACGATGTGCATAAGAGGACAATTAGAAGGATATGGAGACAGATTCGGGATCAATAAAATAATCAAGTTACAATTAATGTCAACAACAAGAAGAAAGGCAGCAAAGGAAGGCCATCCATCCCCTTTGATGAAAACAAATTCAAATCAATTGAAAAAGTGAAGAAGACAACTTTAAGAGCACTGTCAAGGGCCATGGGAGTTAGCCAAACAACAATCTGCAGATGGAAAACAAAAAAGTAGTTTCGAAAGCACACCAACGCCATTAAACCGTTACTTACAGACAAAAATAAACTCAATAGGTTAATTTTTTGTCTTAGTAGTTGCATTTTAGATGAGCAAACAAGCAACTTCACATTTAACGATATGTCAAATGTAGTGCACATGGATGAAAAGTTGTTTTATATTACGAGGACACAACAAACATTTTATCTAACTCAAGATGAAATAGAGCCATATAGAGAAATCCAATCTAAAAGATTTGTCTCCAAGATCATCTTTATGTGTGCCGTTGCAAGACCAATCTTTTCTAGTGAAGGTGAGATGATTTTTGATTGAAAGATAGGCATATTTCCTTTTACACATGATGTGGCAGCACAAAGGAGTTCCAAAAACAGGAAGAGAGGAGAGCCAGAGACCAAACCAATACAATCAATCACTAAAGATCACACAAGAGACATGATTATGCACAAGATACTACCAACAATTAGACGTAAATGACCACCACATTTAAGCAAAACAATTTTCGTTCAACAGGACAATGCTAAACAACATATTTTAGATGATGATGAAGTGTTTAGAGAGGTGGCCACACTTGATGGATTTAGCTTCCACTTAGTGCAACAACCTCCTAATGCACCAGATATGAATGTGTTTGACTTAGGGTTGTTTAGGTCAATATAATCGTTATAACATCAAAAATCAGCATACAACTATGCACAATTAGTAAACGCAGTGACTACAACATTTGACAATCAAAAATCAATAGAAGGAAATGTCATATAACAATTTATTGATGGCTTCAAAAAAAAAATGAAAACAAATTCATCTCAGAAAACAAATTGAACTCATCACAGATAACCCAAATCCCATACTAATTGCCTCCTACATTTGGTAAGAACATAGCCTCCTAAACATAATGTTTGGTGGCTTATGAACTAAAAACCCTAGATTGGTGGCAAAATGAATGGATTTAGGGATTTTGTAGCTATAATCAATTGTTGACCCTAAAAAAAAATCATAGGGCAACAAAAACAGAACACGAACATAGACATGCATACCATACAAACCACATAAACAAAATCATCATTAGTCATAGAGGAAAGATGTATCCATACGCGAAAATGGGCCTCAAACATCTATATCAGACAGCAATTCATCATCATCCAATGATTCTTCATCTAAGCAAGGGAACTAGTTCTCAATGTATAGATCTTGAAGATCCAGTTCTAAATCAAACATACCTTGTATTTCTTCATCTTCAAAAGTTATATTTCTTTCCCATTTAGGATCCGTTTCAACAGAAGTCGTAGAAGATGGAGGTAGGCGATTGTAGAAATCGAACCATGAGTTAGGAGATCCAATCGTAGGATCACTTTCTTGGGACGAAGACAACCAAGAAAGACAAGACCTTGGTGACGCCATGTTCGGAAAACCCAGAAAAGTAAAGAACAAACCCAGATTTAAAAAACCCATAAAATTATTAGGGTTTCAAAGAAGACGAAGATGGTGGAAAAAAAATGAAGATGAAGATAATAAACCGTAAACAGTAAGAATGGGGATGAAGATGAAGATCATTGAAGAAGATGAAGAAAAATACAGACGTTGAGGATGAAGATGAGAGAGAGGGAGAGATAGGGTTTCAGTAGAGTAAATAGGAGAATTAAAAAAGGGCGGAAATGATTAAGATTATTGATGTTGGGTTATATTGTTAATTATTTTGGGTTAGTAGGGTTTACGGGGGTAAATTCGTAATTACGTGTGTGAACTAAGGGTAATTAAGTAAAAAAAGATTGACAAAAATAGAAATGGGACAACTAAAAAGACTTTGCCAAATAAGAAAATGGGACATCTAAAATGGTTCGGAGGGAGAATGAATAATCAAGACTTAATAATTGAGCTGGCCTGGTACAAAATTAGAATGAATAGAAAAGAAATAATAGTATTACATTGAGTAATACAAGTTGTTGGAGTAAAGAGCATAATACTATTTTTGAATACAACTTAGAATTATTAATTCCATACAACATAAACTTAGCATTACTAAAATAGAAGAAAACAATTAATAATGAAATTGATTAAGGATATGATTGGTTTTCAGGGGAGGCAGAAAACATTGATTATCCTTGGATTATTTGATTAAACATAAACAATATAGTAGCAATTACTGAATTAGAAAAACATTATCAGATCAATGATTAGAACGAGGCAACATGCTTCCTAAACCAGTCCAGTAGCTCTTGATTTTTGCCAAGTTGTCTAGTTTCTCCGTAGCGGTGCCAGGTGTGTAGGTGACACGAGCATAGGTATCTTCTTTAAAAATGTATACCGAATTCGGATAAGTATCATGATCCAAAGAAAAGGAACCATCTATGCCATTTTCAAAGATAGTCCCTCTTAATGTCACCCAGTTTTGGCATATGGGGCTACTGTTCAACAGTTTTCCAGCACCCTCATAGAAGATACGAGCATACTTATCTCCCTTAAATAGGTAAAATTCATAAGGACGTGATGTCTCAAATGCAGCATCCAACCCATTCGCAAAAACAGTACCCTTCAAATAAGGGAATACCTCTTCAATTGGGGAAGGCCCTACCAAGAGCTTGTTCTTTGGGTTTTTTAGACCGTAAGACCATTTGGCACAAAGGTTACCGGAGAAGATAAATGCAACTCCTTCTTCTACAGAAGGGAAAGCACAATCTATTCCTTTGTCTCCAAAAATTGTGTCCTTAAGAGATGAATATTCATTCACTTTGGCTGGTCCATATAATATAGTGTCATTATATGTACCTGGATTCACTTCTTCAATGATATATTCCTTCTTCATGAATATATAAGCTTGGTTTTTGTGTCATGATCTGAAAGCAGCGGTTACATAAATTGGGCTTGACATTTTCCTTAATTCCTTTATTTCTTTAATACTTGAAAATCCCTACCCTTGCGAAAATTTTCAACTACTCGTGTTGATGTACAAATCATTTTTTGGTTATTTGCATTGCTTTTATTCAATTTATATTTATATTCATCAAACAAAATAAATACACTGTACCTCTTTACTTTATTATTATTATTATTATTATTATTATTATTATTATTATTATTATTATTATTATTATTATTATTATTATTATAGATTAGACACAGGGAAGGGAAGTGTGAACTAGAACTAACTTATAACCAATCAGGATCATTATTTCATCTAAGCTTAACATGATTATATACAACCATAGAGAGATTAATTAATTCAATATACAGTTGCTAACTTGAAATTAATTAAGAAAAAAAAATCTGATTTCAGTGATTAATTGAATGAACTAAAAATGATCTTAATAGAACACTAAAAAGGAAGAAAGAGAAGAGGAGTGTGAGTTTGTATACCTCTTGAATTAGTTTGATAAGTAAAGGCTTCATATTGTGTTACAAAGTCCTTTAAACTTCCTCTGTTAGGAATATCAATCACCTCCAATTGATTAGTATAATTGGGGGCTGTAATTAGAGCCTAATTAAGCAATCTGTGTATATAAATATTGTTGTAATTATCTCATGATATATATAAGAATTACTCTGTTATTTTGAACTTGGTATCAGAGCCGAGGTTCCGATCTCCGGCGACCGGCAACCTATAAAACTCATCATCTACCATGGAACCCGTTAACAAAGCTGTTATTCAAAACCCGGTAACCATGGAAGATTTAATGCAACTGTTTACACAGTTAAACACCAAAAAATCCACCAAAGAAACTCAGAATTTCCAACCAATTCAAATTCCAGAAAAATTGAATCACAAAAATTTCACAAAATGGGCAAAGCTAATGCAACTGGAACTCGATGGCAGGGGAAGGCTCAACCACATCACAGCCTCCCCGCCAAGCCAAGAGGATCCAGATTACTTAAAATGGTCACAACGGGATTCATTAGTAATCTTGTGGATAATTGGAAACATAGATCGAGAATTGAAAAATAAATTTCTTGATTACCCTACCGCAAGAGACTTGTTGAATGGGATCGAAACACCATACGGAGGGACCAAACACGGATTCCAAATTTTTGACCTTATGGTCAAAGCAAACAAAATTCAGTAAGGAGAAGATCCAATTGATGTATACTACAGCAAACGTACCGGAATCTGGAAGGATATTGACAGACGTTCACCGAATCCGATGAACAGTCCAGAAGACAAAACGACTTACAATCGAATAGCCCAACAAAACCGACTGTGTCAGTTCTTAGCAGGGGTAGATGAAACTCTTGATAAGGATCGACGGGATATTCTCAATCGAGAACCTCTTCCAACACCGGAGGAGGCATTCGCGATAATAAGGAGAGAGATAAACCGGCAAGGGATTATAAGCACCGAACCACCAAAACCCTCACAAATGGAATCATCGGGAATTGGTGGTGGGTTTGCTGTGAGAGGAAGAACGGAGAAACCCATTTTCCGTCGAGATGATGAGAAATCGGAACTCAGATGCACCCATTGTGGGGGTGCGAGACACACCAAGAAGGGATGTTTCGATATTATCGGCTACCTAGAATGGTGGGGAGATCGAAAGAAGAAAGGAGAGAGAAGGAGCACGGCGGCCGTGGGTACCAGTGAGGCACCAGCAGCTGGCGTAGAACACGGAGGAACAACAGGCGGTCGTGGATCCTCTACGTCAGGTATGACAGAGAAAACAAAGGAGGAAGGTAAGGTTTATGAGTTTCAAGATTTATGTTTATATGGCTCAAGTTCTCATTTATGTTATAATCCCACTTGTCAAAATAAGTACTCAAGCTCATTCCCTTTATGGCCCAATACAAATCTCAAGCCTATCTCACAAACCGTGAAACATGAAAATAATGAAACCAACTCATACCATGTAGGACTAGTTTCCAAACCGAACAAAAATACCAGATGGATTTTTGATTGTGGAGCAACTGACACTATGACGTTTGATGCCAGTGACCTTGAAACTATTCTGTCACCAGAAAAAATTCACGTACAAACAGCCAATGGAGAGGTAATTAAAACAGAGGTGTCGGGTGTTGTCAAAATTTTGGATAGCATCTAATTAACAAATTGCCTTTTCAAACCAGACTTATCCCAAAAATTACTTTCCGATAGCCAATTGAAAAAGGATTTAAACTGTATTATTAACATGAATTCTTCTGGTTGTACTATTCAGGATGCTCGGACAGGGGAGATTATTGGGCATGGTACTGAGGAGGGTGGACTATATTATGTTACTCAGATGCATCACCAGGGTAGAGCAACGCTTGTTCGCGGGACGATTGAACAACAGCTTTGGATGTGGCATAAGCAACTAGATCATCCGTCTTTAGGATACCTTAAGAAACTCTTCCCTAATCTTTATAGTTCAAATGTTCCTTTTGATTGCTAAGCTTGCATTCTTGCTAAGAGTCATAGACATTTTTATCCAAACAGTGATAGTAGAACTGATAAACCATTTGTTTTAATTCATTCGGATGTGTGAGGATCAGCTCCCACGTTCAATAATCATGGTTTTTTATATTATGTTACATTTATTGATGATTGCACTAGAATGAGTTGGGTGTATTTCCTTAGAAACAAGTCTGATGTCTATAAGACTTTTGTCTCTTTCTATAAAATGGCACAAACACAATTTCAAACCCAAATTAGAATTCTTCGATCTGATAATGGTACTGAGTATAAGAATATTGACATGAACCTTTTTAATGACACAAATGGTCTTATCCACCAAACCACATGTCGTGATACCCCATAACAAAACGGGGTAGCAGAAAGAAAAAACAAAACTCTGTTGGAAATGACCCCGGCCATAATGATATAATCCGCTGTTTTTGCTTATTACTGGCCTGAAGCCATCTCCACAGCCACCTATCTTACCAATCGCCTTCCTACAAAGAGCCTAAATTTTTCTACCCCGTTAGATACCCTAAAAACTCATGCCAATATTCCTTCTACTCATTCATTACCACCTCGAGTCTTTGGTTGTGTTGTGTATGTTGATTTGCCTAAACGAGAAAGAAATAAACTTGAACCACGGGCTGTTAAGTGTGTCTTTGTGGGATATGGGACTACTCAAAAGGAATACCACTGTTTCAACCCAGTTACTAAACGGTTATATACTACTATGGATTGTGATTTTGTTGAAACAGAATTCTATTACCACCACCTTCGATCTAAGGGGGAGAGTCCTAATGAGGATATAGATCTAAGTTGGTTAGTCTACCCAGAACTGAGTGATCTCGACGCAAAAGAACAAGTAGGCGATACCACGAAGGCAACTAATAACATTATACAGTTCAATTTCAACAATATTGTGCTTGATTCAACTGTGTCTGAGTCTCCAGTTCAGAAAGGCATTGAGGAGTGAAAACTGGAGATCAGCAATGGAAGAAAAGATAAATGCACTAATCCGGAACAACACTTGGGAAAAGTGCACATTACCCATTGGAAAAAGACCTGTTGGCTGCATGTGGGTCTTTACAATTAAGCACGGAGCAGATGGCAGCTTTGAGAGATATAAGGCAAGGCTGGTAGCAAAAGGATACACACAGACTCATGGGATAGACTACGATGAGACCTTCTCTCCAGTAGCAAACTTCAACACCATTAGAGTTCTTTTCTCGATTGCGGCAAACCGAGATTGGCCCTTATATCAATTCGATGTAAAGAATGCATTTCTTCATGGAGACCTGTTCAATGAGGTATATATGGAAGCCCCACCAGGATTCTCGTATGGTTTTGGTAAAGGGGAAGGGTGCAGACTGAAAAAAGCTCTGTTTGGGTTGAAGCAGTCACCGAGGGCGTGGTTTGGAAGGTTCACTATGGCAATGAAGAAATTCGGTTACAAACAAAGCAATCCAGATCATACCCTGTTTCTAAAGAGAAGAGGCACGAGAGTAACCTGTCTTATCATATATGTTGATGATATGATTATAACAAGAGATGACAAAAAAGAAACAGAACAGTTGAAGAGTAAGCTATTCAAAGAGTTTGAAATGAAAAATTTTGGATGTCTGAAATATTTTCTGGGAATAGAAGTGCTTATATCAAAAAAGGGTATTTTTATATCACAGAGGAAATACATCTTAGACTTCTTGACAGAAACAGGTATGATAGATTGCAAACCTACTAATACTCCTATTGTGATGAATCATAGACTCCAGATCCTTGAAGACGCTGAGTTGACAAACCAAACTTAGTACCAGAAGCTTGTTGGGAAACTGATATACTTGTCTCATACCCGACCAGATTTAGCCTATGTTGTGGGAGTAGTTAGTAGATTCATGCACAAGCCTCAAAAACAGCATCTTGATGCTGTATACCGAATTCTGCGATATTTGAAGGGAACTACTAGAAAAGGGGTTTTGTATAGAAATCATGGACACCTAAATCTATATGCCTTCACAGATGCAGATTGGGGAGCAGACCGTGATAGTAGGAAATCCACTTCTGGTTACTTCACCCTTGTGGGTCGAAACTTAGTCTCTTGGAACAGCAAACTACAAAAGGTAGTAGCTATGTCCAGTGCTGAAGCAGAATTCAGGGGAATTGCAAAAGGTATCACTGAAGTTCTTTGGCTCAGAAAACTCTTGAAGGAACTTAGGTATACACCCGAGAAAAGTTGTGAGTTGTACTGTGATAATATGGCAGCCATACGAATATCTAAGAATCCAGTGCAACATGACCGAACTAAACATGTAGAGATAGACAGACATTTCATTAAAGATCATCTCGACGGAAAAATAATAACTCTACCCTTTGTTCGGTCAGAAGACCAACTAGCCAATATTCTAACAAAAGCTATTTCCACACAAGCAGTTGATCAAGTATTGAGCAAGTTGGATGTTAGGGATGCTACCATTCAACTTGAGGGGGAGTGTTAGAAAGTCCTTTAAACTTTCTCTGTTAGGAATATCAATCACCTCCAATTTATTAGTATAATTGGGGGCTGTAATTAGAGCCTAATTAAGCAATCTGTGTATATAAATATTGTTGTAATTATCTCAAGAATTACTCTGTTATTTTAACTTATTGAATCGGAGATGAAATGGAATATTATTTTCTTGGCAATATATTGATGATTACAAGTGGGGTATTAACAACTTATCATATTAATCAAGTTGACAATTTGCCTAAAATTAATATTCTCATATTTAGTTTCAAAAAATTTGATCAAGGGTTACTTAGTTTTTTGGTGAACTATCATAATTAATACTACATTTGTGTTCACATTGCTAATTTAATCTGTTTTTACATTATTAAATTGATTAATTATAATCTTAAAAGTGATTATTTATAGTTTTAAAGTGATCAATTTTAAAGTGGAGTCTTAAAGTAATCACTTATAACATCAAATGATCAGTAACAATCTTATAGTGATTAATTAGAAAAATAGACTGATTATATAGATTCATCTCAGAGTCGGGCGATCTTTTACACGACTTGCTAATAAGCAAGGCAAAATTTTGAAAATAAAATATTTACACCCACTAATAGGTTTTTTCGAGAGACACTACTCTTATCCAAGATACTTGCTCTAAATTCCGAAAAGCAACCATCTAAAATAATTTTTTGAGATTAAAGGAGAGTACTTTTTCATTTGATTGAAAATAATTAATTGGATGAAAGAAGGCTAATCTTTCATCTATATCATTTAACAGCCAAAGTCAATAGACCTGCAAGCAAGCATATGTGATGCTTCTTAAATATTTTTAAAAATTCAACCTTTTTACTCAAATGGTTGCTAATTGCAATGATCCCACCTTAATTAAATCTATTGTTGCGGCTATATTGAAAGAAAAATCTTCATTACCATGAAATAATATAGGAAACTTTCGAATGGCAATCTAAAAGTAATTGATTTTTCTTTTGATAGACAAAAAATTTTCAAAATCCACATGGTAACTCTGAGATTTACCATACAAACTCAATAACCATGAAAACAAGAATTACTCATCCCTTCACGTTTAAGGTAAAAAATAATTTCATTTTCCCCCCAAAATACAAACCCTAGACATTTCCTAAAATCTAAATTAATTTCTGCTATTAATTGATGTGAAATTTTATTTACTACAAGTGCACGGTGAATGTGTTGCTGCAGGTCGAACACAAGAAAGATAGAATAAAGAAATTGCAAATTTCAACTAATTATATTACTTAGAGAAAAACATAAATCTTTCTCAAAAGGGAGTCTAAAGACTCCAATATTGAAAAAACCCTCAAGAAAATCAAAGTATCATTTGTATTAATAGTTAATATATATAAGCGTTTTTGGAATATTACTTTACCTAAGAATTTTCGTGGATTAGTGATGAAATAGTTGATATTATTAATAGTTAATTACAAGTAGTGATTATTATAAGAAATCAGTGAAATATTATATTATTATAGGAAGGTTTTTTAAACCTAATTTGTATAGATAATATGCACTCAATTTGTTTCAAAATGTTAATTAGGTTTGATATCTTGTGCTATGATTATAAAAGTAATTACTAGATGTTGAATTTCATGTTTTATAAATGAAACTATAAATCTGAACTTAATTACTTGATTAATGATTTTGTTATGCGGATAAGCAATACGTAAGGAACCTTAATCATTCTTGAAATCCCCTATTTAATTTTTGGACTAATGAAATTATTTTATTCATTTTTAACCAGATTGAAAATTTTTTCCATAAAAGAAAGACTTTAAATAATACCTACAAAAGATAACAGCCAAAACAAAAATATGTAATTATCATTGGATAAATTCTCAAATAGTATAATTTATGATCAGATTATTTTATTGGCTTAAGTTAATGTATTTTTTTACTTTTAAAGTAATCAACTATAATTTTAAAATGATTACTTATAATCTTAAAAGTGATTAATTATAACATTTAAAGTGGAATTTTAAAGTAATCATATATTAAATTAAATAATCACTTACAATCTTATAATAATCAGTAAAATAGACTAATTATATACATTTTTCGGTAAAATAGTGAAATTAAACAAGTGTGTTCAAATTAGTAAAGTATCTTAAGTGAAGTATCATTATAATAATTTTTAGGTTACATCATTTAATGTATTAAAAAATCATAAAAGTATATTTTATTTTATTTTTTTCAATATTTTTATAAAATATTTATGATGTTATTTATTAAATAAGTACAAGATATTTCAAGATGGTTAAAACATAAAGCCATAAAATTTTATTTTTTTGTTTGTACAAATATGTCATAAATTTTATTAAAGTCGTGCATCGCACAATCATTATCTAGTATAATAAATATTGCAAAACAAAAAGAGTACATACTACGTATATGAATTAGGTGTAAAAAAAATTTCTCCAATAAAACAATATTTTACTAATATTCCAAAAATAATTATAAGTTGTAATTAACATGACTTAGTTGACTAGCTTGATAAACGATATAAGATATCTAACCCTAAAAGTCAGTATTAAAATAGATATATGTGCAACAAGGAGGAGATTTTTACTGGACAATCACTGGCACTAAATTATTTGTTCATCCAGCCAATCTGATTTTATGGGATCTAGGCTTTAGCATTTCTGAGACTTGTGTACTCGATCAGTGTGGCCTTTGATGGATTTGAACTGAAAGCCTTAAAGAGGTTCAACAATGAAAAACAAATGAAAAGTATAAGCAAAGATGAAAACAAGTATTTTATGAGGTATCTTGAATACCTCCCCCTCAAATGTAGTTTTATTATAAATGATTAAACAATAGAATTATAATAAACCTCCCTTATCTTGAGAACAAATCTCTCAAGGTCAAAAATACTAAAGAAAAGTAAGAACACTCTCAAAGATGGATTTTATTGTGGCTTTACCTAGAACTCAAAGAGGTAAAGATTCAATCATGGTGGTTGTTGATCGATTCTCAAAGATGGCCCATTTTATTCCTTGCCATAAGACCGAAGATGCTATGAAAGTAGAGGGGTTGTATTTCGAGGAGGTGGTTCGTTTCCATGGAGTCCCATGCACCATTGTTTCGGATCGAGATACAAAGTTCTTAAGTCATTTATGGAAATCATTGTGGCGCCTAATGGGAACTGAGTTGCTGTTTTCTACCTCCCATCAGCCACAAACCGGCGGTCAAACCGAGGTGGTGAATAGGGTGCTTGGTTCTTTGCTTAGGACCTTGGTTAGTAAAAGCACCAAAGATTGGGATGTCAAGCTTGCTCATGTCGAGTTTGCTTATAATAGAACTCCTAGTGCTACTACAAAGTATTCTCCTTTTGAAGTAGTCTATGGTTCTAACCTTTATGTTCCAATTGATCTCATAGCATTGCCACAAGATAAGTTCGTCCATGGAGGTGCAAAGGAACAAGCTGAGTTCATGATGAAAATACACAAAGTGGTGAGGAAAAACATTGAAAAGGCCAATGAAATCTACAAGAAGCAAGCCAACAAAAGAGTCAAAAACGTGAGAAACTTCGAAGTTGGTGACCTAGTGTGGATCTACATGAGAAAAGAAAGTTTTCCAAATCAAAGGAAAAACAAGCTCATGCTCCGAGCTGAAGGTCCATTTGGAATAGTGGAAAAGATCGACGATAATTCCTATAAGGTCGATTTGCGAGGTAAGTATGGCGTTTCAAGCACTTTCAATGTGGGAGATTTAGCACCGTACTACGATGATGAGGAATTGAGGGCAATTCCCTTTGAAGAAGGGGAGGATGACGAAAGTAGCTAAGGGTCGAATAGTCCAAATATCCTAGTCCAAGAATCCAACGTTAGGGAATTGATTTTATCCAAGTCTTTTTTCGACGTTACTCCTATGGATTTTGGCTTGCATGGTCCGTATAGTTCCTCAAATGGTTGCACTTTGCTAAGCGTGACTAACTACAGATCAAATTAGTTGGATTCTCCCTTAAAGACGTCAATTGGGTCGTTTACAAGGAATTAATTCCAAACGGTTTTGGAATTCAAAGGGCGTGTTTTAAGAAGATTTAACGCTGGTTTTAAATCTCATTTCAGAATCCAAACGGTTTTGGCATTCAAAGGGGCGTGTTTTAAGGAGATTTAAAGCTGGTTTTTAATCTCATTTAACGGGTGTTATTAGGTGTTTTTTTCTGGTTTATTTGCTGAATAAAGAAGCTTAAATGGGAGGGGTAATAAGGACGGTTAAAAAGGCGCAATTCAAGGGCAGCTTTGAATGACGGTATTGGACAGTTTTGAGAGATTGATTGCTGGACATTTTGCTTAGTTAATTCTTTCTTGTTTTAAGCTCAAGTTGATTAGTCAATTAATAGTTTGTAATGGGGATTAATTGGACGGTTATGATCCAAATTAATTGGCCCTTTATTTCAGTTTTGTTGAGTTGTAGATGCAATTAGTGGATGTACTAAAGTTATAAATGGCATGCTGATTATCAATGAAAAGATATCTGAAAATTGCCTAAAACAACTAAGTGTGTTTGTTAATTTCAACTAAGTGTAAGTTGGACATGATTTCGAAATTTGCATGTTTTCCAAATTTGAAGAGTTTGCGTTTTAGTGAGTGTTCCTAAAACTAAGACATGTAGTTGAGGTGAGAGTACCCTAGTCAATACTATGACTAAGTAAGTGAGTGAGAGTTCCTCCTTGTTATATCCTCAAGTTAAGGGTGAGAGTTCCCTAAAATATCTTGATTAACCCAATCGATCTTCCAAAATTAAGCTAAACACGAAGCACATTATTCCAATCCCTTTGTGAACAAGTTTTCCTTTGTTTATACATCATTTGGTGCGTTAGGTAGGGGGAGTTTTTCCATACACTTCCAAAAGGGTCGAATACCTACATATCATGAGAGAAAATCAAGATTTGAGGGTAGCTTTGGAAGCTCTAAATCGCTCCATTGCTAGTCAGGAAAGGTTGGCCGAAACTAATGCCAATCTACAAGGGAATCTTGTTGCCTTAATGGCAAGACTCCTGAACGAGCAAGATAGGAGAGATCAAAACGAGGAACCTCCACGTAGGAGGGAAGATAGGAGTCTCAAAGTAGACGTTCCTGCCTTTGATGGGTCGCTTGATCCAGAAAAGTACTTGGAATGGGAGAAATCCTTGGAAAGGTACTCTGAATACAAAGACATTCAAGAGGAAGTACAAAAATACAAGATAGCCAAGGTGAAATTGAAGGGTGTTGGTGACGGATGGTTGCAAGGAGAGCAAAGGGGGCGTACCCTTAGGGGCAAAGCTTCCATTTCTACTTGGAGCAAGTTGAAGAAACGTATGAGGGATCGTTTTATTCCCCACAATTATACCAAAGCCAATATATGAAGTGGATGTAACGGTCCGGTTTAAGTGACCCGGAAATCCATATGAAAATACAAATTCCGGTTGAACTTTTTGGACTCCGGAGAAGACTTTTCTCTAGGACCGTCAACGTTTCATTGATAAAGATATATAGATAAATAGAAAACAAAACCAATGTAAAGCTAATAAGTCAGCGGCAGCTCTAACGTACAACTCGAGAGCCTAGAGGCCTCTAAACAAACTATTCGAAATAGCGAAAGCGAAAAGCAAACTATCTCTTTTGTTACATTAGTTCAGAGTTTCTTTCTACTCATAATCTAATACAAAAGGTAAAACATAGTCTTGTTTATTAAGGTTTCTACGTCGAGATCTCACACCAGACCCCACCTGCAATCAACCTACCAGTCGTCGTAAGACAACACCAGTAGGTTCCAAAGAAACAACCATTACACGTCAGAGACTTCATACAAATATCAATCAGGTTGAACACAAGCAAAAGTTCATCCTAGCATGCATAGGCTCTATACATTTATTATTAATTAATCCCAACTTGTAACGTTGCCCGTCCTGTTTGGGTCGTTCAAGTATAAACCATTCATTATTAGATAATTTCAAACTTGTAACGTTGCCCGTCCTGTTCGGGTCGTCCAAGTATACAGCCAATTCATTTGGTTGAATACACTTGGGAGAGCTAATCCCAAGGCAACCACCGACCTAAGACGTTGCCCGTCCTGTTCGGGTCGCCAAAGGCTAAAGTATGCATACCCCCATGGTGACCGTAATGATCCAAAACTACCATGGGAACAATAATTATAATAATCCAAACCAATACGTTAACCCTTTTGGGTAACATAACCAAACGTCAACCCCCTTTGGGTGACAAGCACATAAATTCTCAATTTTCAATTAATTATCTCATATTATTTGAGGTGTCTAATCCTTATGTTATTTACAATGCCTCGATAAAAAATGAAACAATACTACTTGCACAACCACATAAACAGTATGGTCTAAGCGTGTACCTTTACGCGCTGCAAATAACACACACAAAACGACCACGTATTAGAACGTGTTTACAATTTAATCCACTCCATACTACTAAGATATTACTAAGACTTGATAATTTTAAATGTTTTCATCCAATTTCCAATGATTCCAAATTTAATTTCTGACCAGAAACTTTATTGGCCATTTCGGACAGTTTAGAAAATTGAAATGAAAAATCCGACTTCACCACTGCGTCTGGAACGCATCAATTACCTTGAGTACCAAATTTCATAATTTTTAACATCCAATTACTATTCTTTTAATTTTTTCAAGCGTTTAACGAGTTTTTTTTAACGCATTGGATACATAAACCAACAACGGAACACGACCAACGTTTCCAGATCGGCACCAATGCCGAGGCAGCAGCTGCTGTCCAACACTCCCATTATATTGTTATTATTATTATTATATATATATTCATTATTCAAATCATTAACTCTTTTAATCTCACGACCAAAATAATCTAACAAGACCAATATCACAATGAATACAATAAAACAAACAAGGCAAATTTTTCTATCCCACAACCACTTGATAATTCCACACATATATTATTTCACAAAACCCCATTCAACAAAACACAAAAGTCATCAAATAAAAGAAATATGCCCATCCACAAGATCCTTCAACAGACATAAAATTTCACAAACTATGATAATTAAATTAAATACTTAATTCTCTTAATAAATTAAAATTCTTGCAGAGAATCATAAACCAAATCATCCTGTTTAAATCAAGACATATATATATATATATATATATATATATATATATATATATATATATATATATATATATATATATATATAGACACAATTCTTCAAACAAATCAAATTTTGCTAAAGGATTTATAAATTTTTAGATGACTATATTACTTAATCTATACAATTTAAATTTCATCTAACAAATTGAAATTTTGCTAGAGAAAAGTAGACCATAAGAAATATATTTAAATATCAATATAACTTTAACACTTAATTCTTATAACAATTATAAATTTTGTTAAAGAATATTGATCATGAAGTTTCTCTTCTCAATCCTCTTAACAAATTATAGTTTATTAAAGGATTATTAGAGAAAATTATATATATAAAAAAAATATTCAATCCTTCTAAAAGGCATAGGATATCATCATACATAAAATATACTTGATCTTAGAAATCCTATAAGTAAAATCTATAATTAACAATTCAACTAAACTTACCCCTTGAACAAAAGATTGGATTTGAACAACAAATTTTTTTTTTGTTTTCCTTGAGGATGCCGAAAATAATAGGGAGCAAAGGAGAAGAAATTTTTTCTAAATTTTTTTGTGTTCAAAAGAAGATTAAAATGATGAAGAATTCAAAAGTTGCTTGTGAATTAATAAGGAATTAAGGACCCATTTTAATTATGCCTAATACACAATTATGAGAGGAGTTACAAAACTCCTCCCATACCTCCCCACAACCGGCTGCCCTCTTCAAATACCCCACATAAATTTTTTTTTAATAATTATTTTATTTATTATAAGAATGTTAAATCGGAAAAAGAACCATACGCGATAACAACGTACGCAATAAAACTTGTTACCGTTAGAATTAAACCTACTTTATTACTTATAATTAACTATATAAAATAGTATAATTTAATATTACTTATTTATTTTATTTTGTTATACTTTATTTTATTATATTTTACTTATTTCTAAACCCGATAAATTACGGGGTGTTACAGACTACGCCCCTTAAAAGAAGTTACGTCCTCGTAACTTGCATGGCAACGGAAAACGTAGAACACATATGTTATCATAACACAACACTTGCAAAACAAAACTACCAACCAAAGATTTAACATTCCTCACGCGAAATTCCTATCGTCCTCTACCCCCCTTAAGAAGTTACGTCCCCGTAACGCTACTAACCTGAAAAAGTTGAGGGTATTTATCTCGCAAAGCGTCTTTTGTTTCCCAAGTAGCCGCTTCACGCTCGTGATTCGACCACAGGACCTTTACCATAGATATATTCTTCCGTCTTGTACTACGAACCTTCGTGTCCAAGATTCTAACCGGTTTCTCAGAGTAAGACAAGGATGTATCCAAATTCAAAGATTCGGGATCTAAGACATGAGAGGGTGCGGCATGATATCGCCTAAGCTGCAACACATGAAACACGTCATGTACCTTCTCCAAGGAGTTTGGAAGGGCTAACCGATAAGCCACTTTACCCACATGTTCCAAAAATCCATATGGCCCTATAAATCGAGGGCTCAACTTCCCACGAGTACCAAAACGTACTACTCCGCGCATGGGTGTTACGCGAAGTAATACATGTTCTCCCACGGTGAATTCTTCTGGTCGTCGCTTCAAATCAGCGTAAGACTTTTGACGATCCTGTGCCGCTTTCAAGCGATCCCTTATCAACCTCACCTTCTCAGTCATCTGGAACAACAATTCAGGTCCCAAGGTCACCGCTTCGGTGAAATCGTCCCAATAAACCGGACTACGACAACGACGTCCATACAAAGCCAAGAATGGAGCCATCTGAATAGATGCTTGGTATCTGATTTGTCCGCTCTGTTTGCCCATCCGTCTGCGGATGAAACAACGTACTATAAAGCAACGTAGTACCCATTGCCTGTTGCAAGGTTTGCCAGAAATGTGACAAATACCGTGTATCTCCATCGGACACAATAGTACAGGGCACACCATGAAATCGTACGACATACTAAATGTAAGCTCGAGCTAATTGTTCCATCTCCCAACGTCAGTTCATAGGGATGAAACGTGCTGATGTAGTCAAACGATCCACTATAACCCATAACGCATCATTTCCCGCCTTCGTCCGAGGTAAACCCACAATAAAATCCATAGAGATATCATCCCATTTCCACACTGGTATGTCCAAAGTTTGTAGTAAACCTTCTGGTCTTTTATGCTCACTTTTAACCTTTTGACAAATCAAACAGCGCGAGACATAATCCGCAATATCCTTCTTCATCCCAGACCACCAAAACATTAACTTAAGATCTTGATACATTTTATCACCACTCGGATGGACTGAAAATTTCGTACAATGGGCCTCATCCACGATACGTTCCTTTAAAGATTCCTCCCCTGTTGGTAAACACCAGCGACCCTTGAACCTCACACTTCCATCTTCCTGAACAAAAAATCCCTCTGCTTTTCCTTTCCGTGCCTGTTCCTTTAACTTCAAAAGTTTCGGGTCTTTATCTTGTGAGTTTAAAATTTCTTCAAAGAACGAAGGTCGAATAGCCAAGGCATTCAGAAACTCCTGTAACTCACCTTTACGTACCACTTCCAAATTTAATCTGGCAAAATCCCGATGTAAACTCTTCAACTCCATCTAAGGAGGACAATGATGGATTAGACTTCCTACGCAACGCATCGGCTACCAAGTTCGCTCGTCCCTCGTGATATATGAACTCTAAATCATAATCTGTCATCAACTGTAGCCACCAACGTTGTCGCATGTTCAAATCAGGCTGAGTGTAGAGATACTTCATACTCTGATGATCAGTGTAGATCTTACATTTGGCACCATACAAGTAATGGCGCCATATTTTGAGAGCAAACACTATAGCAGCTAACTCCTAATCATGGGTAGGATAATTAACTTCATGTACTTTCAATTGTCATGATGCATGCGCAATCACCTTACGATACTGCCTCAGTACACAACCCAATCCTTTCTTCGATGCGTCACTGTAAACAACATAATCCAACTTTGGGTCAGGTAAAGTAAGAACAAGGGTTGTAGTTAATCTTTCCTTCAAAGTAATTAAGGCATGTTCACACTCATCAGTCCATTCGAACTTCTTCTCTTTCTTCATCAACGAAGTCATAGGTCGAGCAATTCGTGAGAAATCTTTGACAAAACGACAGTAATACCCAGCCAAGCCTAAGAAACTTCGTACTTCGGTGACATTCTTTGGTGACGGCCAACTTCGAACTGCCTCCACTTTCGCCGGATCCACCGAAATACCCTCTTTAGAAACAAAATGACCCAAAAATGAGACCTTTTCCAACCAAAAGTCACACATTGACAATTTAGCGTACAACTTATTTTCTCGCAGAGTTTGCAGGACTAAACGTAGATGTTTCTCATGATCATCCCAGTCCCTCGAATATACTAATATGTCATCAATAAAGACAACCACGAACATAATCAAGTACGCACTAAACACTTGGTTCATTAAACACATGAATGCAACAGGAGCATTTGTCAACCCAAAAGGCATCACGGTGAACTCATAATGTCCATAACGTGTTCTAAAAGTTTTTTTATGTATATCTCCTTCGGCTATTCTTAACTGATGATAACCCGATCTTAAGTCAATTTTTGAAAAGATCCCGGCTCCTCTCAATTGATCAAATAAGTCATCTATCCGAGGTAACGGGTATTTATTCTTAATGGTTACCTTGTTTAACTCCCGGTAGTCGATGCATAATCTCAGACTACCGTCTTTCTTCCTTACAAACAAAACTGGAGCGCCCCAAGGCGAAACACTAGGTCGAACATAACCCTTATCCAACAATTCTTCCAGCTGGGACATTAATTCTTCCATCTCCTTCGGAGCCATACGATAAGGGGCCTTAGAAATCGGTCCAGTCTCCGGTACCAAGGCAATCGTGAAGTCAATTTCCCGTTGAGGTGGCATTCCGGGAATCTCATCAGGAAAAACATCCAAAAATTCATTCACTATAGCAATATCCTTGGGATCCTCCTCCTTCTTTCCCCCCTGGTTGATATGACATAAGTACAAACGGTGTCCTTGCCTCACGAGTCTTTGCAATTCTAATGTCGACACCAAATTCGTCCTGGGCCCCTTAGAAAACTTCCTATATCTAACGTTTTCCCCTCGTGGTCCTTCCAACAATGCTCTTTGCTTTTTGCATTCAATAGTGGCTTTATATCTTCCTAACCAATCCATCCCCAAAATTACCTCTAAGCCTTCCATATCTAATACATACAAGTTACTAGGAAAGACAACTTTCCCTATCTTCAAGGGTACATCCTTATACAGTCTATCACAACTGTACAATTTTCCTGACGGAACAGCCACCGTATAAGAAACTTGTTCAAAACTTCCTAAATTTAATTCTTCTACTTTACTCTTTGCAAGAAATGAACATGTAGCTCCCGAATCAAATAATACATTCACAGCTATAGAATGAATGGCGAACGTACCTGTAACCACATCCGTCGCCTGGTCAACTTCCCTCGTACTGACCGTAGATACCCTTCCACTAGCCATTTGTGCATTAATTCCTCCCACGTGATTGCCCCCACGATGCATTTCTGACCCTTCAGCCCGGTTTCCATCTACCCGGCCTTGTCCCCCATTAAAAGGTCGCTGAAACCACTGACCAGCATTACCACGATTTCCATTCCCGTACTGCTGGCTGATTAGACTGCTGGCGATGTTTAAATTCTGTTGTCGGTGTGGTCCACTCGACTGTTGATTCCTACCCCCTTTCTTTATGTAGCATTCAAACTCCCTATGTCCTCTTTTGTGGCAAAAGTTACACTCGATGAAATTCCCATCACAATCTTTTCCCAGGTGGTTTCTCTTGCATCTTCTACAGAAATACTTCCTTTCATTGCCATCTCGGTCCAGTAATGGCTTAGCAGGCTTCACGTCTCCTCTAAACCCAGAATTTGCACCAGACCCGCCTCCTTGAAAATTTCCAAAATTTCTTTCTTTCTTATGATAAAAGCCCGACAAGTTCTCCGATGTCTGACCCGAAACCTCTTTCCTCTTTTCAGGGACATTAACCTTTTCTTTTTCCTTCTCCTTCCTCAAAATATTCCCTATTTGAGACACTCTCTTGTACATCTGTTCCAGGTTGTTATAACGATCACTTTCGATATGTTTTGGAATGCCATACGATAATCCTAGTTCAAATCTATGCATTTTCTTCTCTTCGGTGGGAACATCATCAGGACAGTATTTGAGGTACTCCATAAATATGTGATAATACTCATCAACAGTCATACTACCCATCTCTAACCGCGCAAACTCGTTCGACTTATCTTTCCTTACGTGCAGCGGATAGAATTTCTCTCGCATGGCCCTTTTAAATATATCCCAACTAAAATCCCCTTCAGCCTGGTCCAACAACCCGATCTACTATTTACCAGAGTTCTCCAACCAAATCAAATGCAGCCTGATTGACTCTCAATTCTTCTGGGCATTCCACTACATCAAATAGTTTATCGAATTCTCTTTACCAGAGTTCAAACTCCAACGGTTCCCCTTTACCGTCGAAAGTCGAGGGTTTGCTCTGACTAATCCGTTTGCTCATATTAGATGTTAGTTCCGACATAGACCTCCCTCGTGGTGCGCTTACACTTGATAATGCTTTCACCAGATTTCTTAGCGTACAGTTAGCATCATTTCTAGACAGTCTCTTTCTTGACAAAGGAGGCATTTCTGCAAGCAAAAAGAAGGTACTAATTACCAGGAGGACCTAAGGGTTCAAAAGTTCAAGAGAAAGAACAGAATTTGACTCACCATACAACTACTTATTCACAAGAGCTTATGTTTATCTATTTATATATACGTAATATTGAACAAAATACAAACATTGTGAAAGTGACTCAATATATAATGCACATCACACCTCATTGAAAGAACGCAGAAACATACTATGATATTTTATTGATATAACCTGACGCGTTTCAACTAAATTTTCGCAAAACTTTTACATATTCATATGATAACAACTCAAAAGATATAACTAAAGGAAAAACATTTTAACGCCAAGCGTCCCAAGTGTCAGCACTTTCTTCATAGCTTGCTAAGTCAAAATCCTAATCATCTGCATCTTCCCCAGAATCAGAGCTGGAGTTCGAGTGTGCTTCTTCTGATTCACTGTCACTATCTCCAGGGTGGTTTATTGGTACCTCCTCCATGTCTTCTTCGGGATCCTCTTCATCTGAGCAAACCCCATCAAGCCCAGTCCCATAGCCATATAGGTCATAGTGTGACCCCCAATTGTCTCCCTCATCATCGCTAGAAATCTCTACATTAGTAGGTGGCTCCCGCTTAAGTTCCCACATTTCGACATCACTCTCCGACTGAACCTCGGTTTCCACTAGTGGAGGGTCGGGTAGGTCCCGCTCCTTCAACTGTTCCATGACCACATCAGCGTCGTCTGACATGAGGGGCTCACCCTCCTTCCCGGGTTCTACATTTTTCCTAATTTCGGACAAACGATGTAATTCATTTAAGTCTAAATCTACATCAAAGCATACCCTATCAGTTTTTTCGTTAACCATATGCATCCTCTCCCTATAATCTCAGATACTTTCTCCATCCCTTATTCTCCATATATCAGCATTGGAGACTTCTCTCCAGGAAGTCTCTCGGTCAAGCATCGATACCTCGCTAGTCTTCCTGGGGGTGTGTGAGTGCATGTGTGTTTTTCCCTTATCCATATTTCCTGATTCTACACGGAAGTACAAACAGAATATTACTATCACAAACAACACAAACACAATACAACAAAATTACGTCCTAAGGTCTATTTCCCCAACTCTCTATTAGGTCGTTTATTTCTTTATCATCTGAGGAACGTTGGCTCTGATACCAATTGTAACGGTCCGGTTTAAGTGACCCGGATATCCATATGAAAATACAAATTCCGGTTCACCTTTTTTGACTCCGGAGAAGACTTTTCTCTAGGACCGTCAACGTTCCATCGATAAAGATATATAGATAAACAGAAAACAAAACCAATGTAAAGGTAATAAGTCAGCGGAAGCTCTAACGTACAACTCGAGAGCCTAGAGGCCTCTAAACAAACTATTCGAAATAGCGGAAGTGAAAAGAAAACTATCTCTTTTGTTACATTAGTTCAGAGTTTCTTTCTACTCATAATCTAATACAAAAGGTAAAACATAGTCTTGATTATTACGGTTTCTACGTCGAGATCTCACACCAGACCCCACCTGCAATCAACCTACCAGTCGTCATAACACAACACCAATAGGTTCCAAAGAAACAACCAATACACGTTAGAGACTTCATACAAATATCAATCAGGTTGAGCACAAGCAAAAGTTCATCCTAGCATGCATAGGCTCTATACATTTATTATTAATTAATCCCAACTTGTAACGTTGCCCGTCCTGTTCGGGTCGTTCAACCCCCTTTGGGTGACAAGCACATAAATTCTCAATTTTCAATTAATTATTTCATATTCTTTGAGGTGTCTAATCCTCATGTGATTTACAATGCCTCGATAAAAAATGAAACAATACTACTTGCACAACCACATAAACAGTATCGTCTAAGCGTGTACCTTTACGTGCTGCAAATAAAACTGCTCAAGCACAACCGAAATTTCGCCCTCTTATAAATCGAGGTCCTAAATAACACACACAAAACGAACACGTATTAGAACGTGTTTACACATTTAATCCACTCCATATTACTAAGATATTACGAAGACTTGATAATTTTGAATGTTTTCATCCAATTTCCAATGATTCCAAATTTAATTTCTAACCAGAAACTTTATTGGCCATTTCGGACAGTTTAGAAAATTCAAATGAAAAATCTGACTTCACCACTGTGTCCGCAACGCATCAATTACCTTGGGTACCAAATTTTATAATTTCTAACATCCAATTACTATTTTTTAATTATTTCAAGCGTATAACGAGGTTTTTTTTAACGCCTCGGATACATGAAGCAACAACGGAACACAACCAACGTTTACGGATCGGCACCAATGCCGAGGCAACAGCTGCTGTCCAACACTCCCATTATATTGTTATTATTATTATTATTATATATATTCATTATTCAAATCATTAACTCTTTTAATCTCACGACCAAAATAATCTAACAAGACCAATATCACAATGACTACAATAAAACAAACAAGGCAAATTTTTCTATCCCACAACCACTTGATAATTCCACACATATATTATTTCACAAAACCCCATTCAACAAAACATGAAAGTCATCAAATAAAAGAAATATGCCCATCCACAAGATCCTTCAAGAGACATAAAATTTCACAAACTATGATAATTAAATTAAATACTTAATTCTCTTAACAAATTAAAATTCTTGCAGAGAATCATAAACCAAATCATCCTGTTTAAATCAAGACATATATATATATATATATATATATATATATATATATATATATATATATATATATATATATATATATATATATATATATATATAAACACAATCCTTCAAACAAATCAAATTTTGCTAAAGGATTTATAAATTTTTTGATCACTATATTACTTAATCCATACCATTTAAATTTAATCTAACAAATTGAAATTTTGCTAGAGAAAAGTAGACCATAATAAATATATTTAAATATCAATATAACTTTAATACTTAATTCTTATAACAATTATAAATTTTGTTAAAGAATATTGATCATGAAGTTTCTCTTCTCAATCCTCTTAACAAATTATAGTTTATTAAAGGATTATTAGAGAAAATTATATATATATATATATATATATATATATATATATATATATATATATATATATATATATATATATATATAGATATATATAATATATATATATATAGATATATATATATATATATATATATATATATATATATATATATATATATATATATAGATATATATATATATATATATATATATATATATATATATATATATATATATATCTATATATATATATATATATATATATATATATATATATATATATAGATATATATATATATATATATATATATATATATATATATATATATATATATATATATATATATATATATATATATATATATAAAATATTAAATCCTCCTAAAAGTCATAGGATAGTATCATACATAAAATATACTTCATCTTAGAAATCCTATAAATAAAATCCATAATTAACAATTCAACTAAACTTACCCCTTGAACAAAAGATTGGATTTGAACAACAATTTTTTTTTTGTTTTCTTTGAGGATGCCGAAAAAAAATAGGGAGCAAAGGAGAAGAAATTTTTTCTTAATTTTTTTGTGTTCAAAAGATGATTAAAATGATGAAGAATTCAAAAGATGCTTGAGAATTAATAAGGAATTAAGGACCCATTTTCATTACGCCTAATACACAATTATGAGAGGAGTTACAAAACTCCTCCCATACCTCCCCACAACCGGCTGCCCTCTTCAAATACCCCACATAACTTTTTTTTTTAATAATTATTCTATTTATTATAAGAGTGTTAAATCGGAAAAAGAACCATACGCGATAACAACGTATGCAATAAAACTTGTTACCGTTAGAATTAAACCTACTTTATTACTTGTAATTAACTATATAAAATAGTATAATTTAATAGTACTTGTTTATTTTATTTTGTTATACTTTATTTTATTATATTTTACTTAATTCTAAACCCGATAAATTACGGGGTGTTACAGTGGAGTACATTGCAACAAAATGGAGATTTGGCAGAAGACTACATCAAGGAGTTTGATAGGCTTGCTATTGTGTGTGAGGTTACGGAAAATGAAGAACTCAAAATGGGGCGTTTTGTGGCTGGTTTTGACCAAGAGTTACAGGACAAGCTTGAAGGTTACACCAATCTTACCTTTGTAGAAGCTTGTAAACTTGCGGTCAAATTTGATTCGAAAAGGACGAAAAAGAAGCCAATTTCCACTCCTCATGTGGCACGAAAACCACCTTTCCTTACAAAGGATGGTTCTTCCCTTATCAAAACCAACGACCCACCCAAGAAAGACAAGAAAGATTTCAAGCTAAGTGACATTATGTGTTACAAATGTGGAGGAAGAGGTCATTTCAAGAAGGATTGTCCTAATTCTAGAGCTTTGACCATGCAAGAGGTGAAGCTTATTGCCAATCAAAACATCAATTGGGAGGACTTCGAGATAGAAGAAGAGGAGGACGTGAATCCTCATGAAGAAGACGCGGAAGAGGAGCATTGTTTTCCTGAGATGGAGGACAAAACCAATCTGGTGGTTAGGAGGGCATTGCAAGCTCACATTGAGGAGCCATTAGCACCACAAAGGCAGCATGTTTTCATCACCAAATGCAAAATCAAAGGCGAGGTATGTGATTTAATTGTTGATGGGGGTAGTGAGGCAAATATTGTGTCAAAGGCTTTGGTGACTAGACTTGGCCTCACGACCACAAACCACCCACATCCTTACAAGTTAAGTTGGTTAGATTCAAATTCTAGCACGGGGGTTAGAAAGCAATGCATGGTTAGTTTTTCCATTGGGTCTTATCATGATACTCAATTGTGTGATGTTGTTTCCATGGATGCTTGTCATATTTTACTTGGTAGACCTTGGCAAAGTGATAGAAAATCACATCATGATGGGTATCATAACACTTACACTATAACTCACCAAGGAAAACAAAAAAAGTTACATCCTTTACCACCCCCACGAGTTTCACAAACTCCAATTAAACAACCTAAAGATGTGTCATTACTTACCCTTAAGGAATTTGAAAGGGAGGTTGATGGGGAGGACGAGTTGTAATTGTTATATTCAAAAGAAATCCATGAACAATTTGTGAGCCAAAACCCCAAATTGGCGCAATTAATTAAGGATTTTGAGGATGTTTTTCCAGATAAGTTACCCATTGGTTTACCACCCGAGGGGAATTGAGCACCAAATTGACCTTATTCTAGGCGCTCCTTTGACAAATAAACCAGCCTATAGGTGGAATCTTTTGGAAACTAAGGAATGCAACGCCAAATAGATGAGTTGATGAGTATGGGATATGTGCGTGAGTCTATGAGTTCGTGTGTTGTTCCTGCTCTTTTGGTCCCTAAAAAAGATGGTAGTTGGCGTATGTGTATTGATAGTAGGGCTGTTAATAATATTAATATCAAGTATAGGTTTCCAATTCCAAGGCTTGATGACATGCTTGATGAATTGAGTGGTTCACATGTGTTTTCCAAAGTTGATTTGAGAAGTGGCTACCACCATATTCGAATGAGAGAAGGGGATGAATGGAAGACAGCTTTCAAAATGAAGCATGGGTTGTACGAGTGGCTCATGATGCCATTTGGGTTTAATAACGCACCTAGCACTTTCATGAGATTGATGAACGAGGTGTTGAGGCCTTTCCTTGGCGAATTCGTGGTGGTGTACCTTGATGACATCCTTATTTATAATCGAGATAGGGATGAGCATTTGAAGCATTTACTTTAAGTTTTCATTGTTTTGAGAAAACAAAAATTGTATGGAAAGCTTGAGAAATGTAATTTTATGCTATATGACGTCACTTTTCTTGGTTACATAATTTCAGGTGATGGCGTGAAGGTTGATCAAAGTAAGGTTGAAGCAATTCAATCAAGGCCTAGTCCAAAAACGCTTACGGAGGTCCGTTCTTTCCATGGATTAGTTTCCTTTTATAGGAGGTTCGTTCGAAATTCTAGCACTCTCATGGGTCCCATAACCGAGTGCACAAAGAACGGCTCGTTTGAGTGGACTCCTCAAGCTCAAAAGGCGTTTGAAGTGATCAAAGAAAAGATGTGCAATACTCCTATTCTAGCACTTCCAGAATTTTCAAAGCCATTTGAAGTTGAATGTGATGCAAGTGGGAGAGGAATTGGCGCCGTGTTGATCCAAGAAGGGCGTCCAATCGCTTATTTTAGCGAGAAGTTGAGCCAAGGTAAGCTGCATTATTCCACCTATAATAAAGAGTTCTATGCAATGGTAAGAGCTTTAGATCATTGGTCACATTATTTGAGGCCACAACCATTCATACTTCATTCGGATCATGAGTCCTTGAGATTTATTCATGGGCAAAAGAAGTTGAGTTCGAGGCATGCCAAATGGGTGGAATTCTTGCAAACATTTGACTTTTCGTCCAAATACAAAAGCAGAAAGGCAAATGTTGTTGCGGATGCCTTATCTAGAAGGCATAACTTGCTTGGGGTCGTTGAGGCCAAGATCCTTAGGTTCGAATTAATCAAAGAATACTACAAAGAAGATGGTGATTTCAAGCCCATTTTAGAGAAATGCGTGAATGGAGTTTATGATCTATTTTCCTTAAAAATGATTTTCTTTTTAAGGGAAATAGATTATGTATTCCTAAATGTCCAATTTGGAGTTTGTGAATCCATAAGGCGCATGGAGGAGGACTAGTAGGCCATTTCGGAGTTCAAAAGACTATGGATCTTCTTCAAGCTCATTTTTATTGGCCTAACATGTTGTCCACTGTCCATCATGTTATTACACGTTGCTCTACTTGTCAAAGAGCGAAAATGGTGTTTCATAAAGGTCTGTACAAGCCATTGCCAATTCCGGAGAGACCTTGGTAAGCTATAAGCATGGATTTTATTGTGGCTTTACCTAGAACTCAAAGAGGTAAAGATTCAATCATGGTCGTTGTTGATCGATTCTCAAAGATGGCCCATTTTATTCCTTGCCATAAGACCGAAGATGCTATGAAAGTAGCGGGGTTGTATTTCGAGGAGGTGGTTCGTTTCCATGGAGTCCTACGCACCATTGTTTCGGATCGAGATACAAAGTTCTTAATTCATTTTTGGAAATCATTGTGGCGCCTAATGGGAACTAAGTTGTTGTTTTCTACCTCACATCACCCACAATCTTTGCTTAGGACCTTGGTTAGTTAAAGCACCAAAGATTGGGATGTCAAGCTTGCTCATGCCGAGTTTGCTTATAATAGAACTCCTAGTGCTACTACAAAGTATTCTCCTTTTGAAGTAGTCTATGTTTCTAACCCTTTTGTTTCAATTGATCTCATAGCATTGCCACAAGATAAGTTCGTCCATGGAGGTGCAAAGGAACAGGCTGAGTTCATGATGAAAATACACAAAGAGGTGGGGAAAAACATTGAAAAGGCCAATGAAATCTACAAGAAGCAAGCCAACAAAAGAGTCAAAAACGTGAGAAACTTTGAAGTTGGTGACATAGTGTGGATCTACATGAGAAAAGAAAGGTTTCAAATCAAAGGAAAAACAAACTCATGCCCCGAGCTAAAGGTCCATTCGGAATAGTGGAAAAGATCAACGAAAATGCCTATAAGGTCGATTTGGGAGGTAAGTATGGCGTTTCAAGCACTTTCAATGTGGGAGATCTACCACCGTACTATGATGATGAGAAATTGAGGGCAATTACCTTTGATGAAGGAGAGGATGACCAAAGTGGCCAAGGGTCAAATAGTCCAAATATCCAAGTCCAAGAATCCAACGTTGGGGAATTGATTTTATCCAAGTCTTTTTTTGACGTTACTCCTATGGATTTTTGCGTGCATGGTCCGTATAGTTCCTCAAATGGTTGCACTTTGCTAAGCGTGACTAACTACAGATTAAATTAGTTGGATTCTCCCTTAAAGACGTCAATTGGGTCGGTTACAAGGAATTAATTCCAAACGGTATTGGAATCAAAGAGGCGTGTTTAAGGATATTTAAAGCTGGTTTTTAATTTCATTTAAGATTCCAAATGGTTTTGGAATTCAAAGGGGCGTGTTTTAAGGAGATTTAAAGCTGGTTTTTAATCTCATTTAAGGGGTGTTATTAGGTGTTTTTTTCTAGTTTATTTGCTGAATAAAGAAGCTTAAATGGGAGGAGTAATGAGGACGGTTACAAAGGCGCAATTCAAGGGCAGCTTTGAATGACGGTATTGGACAGTTTTGAGAGATTGATTGCTGGACGTTTTGCTTAGTTAATTCTTCCTTAGTTTAAGCTCAAGTTGATTAGTCAATTAATAATTTGTAATGGGGATTAATTGGACGGTTATGATCCAAATTAATTGGCCCTTTATTTCAGTTTTGTTGAGTTGTATATGCAATTAGTGGATGTACTAAAGCTATAAATGGCGTGCTGATTATCAATGAAAACACATCTGAAAATTGCCAAAAACAACTAAGTGTGTTTGTTAATTTCGACTAAGTGTAAGTCGGACTTGATTTCGAAATTTGCATGTTTTCCAAATTTGAAGGGTTTACGTTTTAGTGAGTGTTCCTAAAACTAAGACTTGTAGTTGACGAATAGGTGAGAGTTCCCTAGTCAATACTACGCCTAAGCAAGTGAGTGAGAGTTCCTCCTTGTGATATCCTCAAGTTAAGGGTACGAGTTCCCCTAAACTATCTTGATTAATGTTGGACCTCTTGAGTTTTGATGATGACTACACATTATTTAAACAAATATGTTTTTGGTTTTAGAGATTGTGTGCAGGTCGATATCCGGTCGAAATTGTGATCGTTGATAGTACCTCTGGCTTAGTTCATGGAAAAGTACGTGTCAAAAGGATTCAAGAGATGTTAGAAGAGTATATCACTTGGGATGTAAAATGGAGACAAGAAGTCAACTCTTCCCAGGTTGGATGTTCTAGCAACACTGAATTTTGGAGACAGCGCACTGTTCCTGAACTGGAGTCAGCCTACGTTAACTGGAAATTCTGGTTATTTATTTATAATTATTATTTTTAGTTAATGTACTGAAATTAATTTGTTGCATTTATTTGTTATAATTAATTGGCAAAACGTTTTCTAAAAATTACTTTACGTATGAGTCTCTAAATAAAGATCCTTTATTTAGGATCTATATTTAGTAAATATTGGATTTGCTAAATATAGGAATAGCTGTTGTTGAATAGGTCTTAGCTATTATTATTTAACCGGTCTTTATCTTAGATAATAGGTTATCATGTCTATTTTTATTAAGTATAACCGTTTCTATAAATAGCAAAAACGTTCCAGCAGTTAGTACTGGAACAGGAGCTGCTGTTTGTGAAACTGCTGCTTAAAAGGAACAGAACCTATTATTAGGGAACAACGGTTATTATTAAATAACCATGGGCTTGAATTTGTCAAGTTTAATGCCTATTTTAAGATTAACCGTAGGAAGACTTGGTTATTAAAATCCACATTATTCCCATGATCATTTTGGATAAGGAATAATGGATTGGAATATTCTTTTTTATTAGGGATTTTAGCTCTATAAATAGTGGACTCGGTTATTCTTCAAAACTTGCCTTAGTATGAGCCATTAAATCATACGTAATTTTGGGAGAATTTTTTACAAGAAAATTTTGTTTTAAAAATGCCAATTAATTTATAATATTTTCTTGTGCAACTCATTGATTTTATTTTAGAGAATTTTTATCCTTTTGTAAGGGTTTTTGAGAGAATCTTTGTAACTAGACTTGGGTGAGTCTAGGGGGAATTAGAAAGCTCCTAGTGAAGCTAGAGAAGAGAATAGCTTTGAGTGAAGCTAGTGTGGAGTTTAGCTTTTAGTGAAGCTAAGTTTGTTGCTTTGAGTGAAGCAATTTGAGAGAGAAGAGTTGGCCTAGTTGATGCGCTTCGAGTGAAGTAAGATGTTTAATGTAATTGTAACGAGTTGCCTTAAACATAGTGAAGAATTTAGAAATCCCGAGGGGTCGTGGTTTTTCCTTCTATTTAGGCCTAGAAGGTTTCCACGTAAAAATCGTTTGTCTCTTTTAATTATTTCGCTCTAAGTTTAAGTTTTATTTATTTTATTCAATTCCGCAAAAACAGGGCAAAAATGCTTGAACTAGTAACAACAACAGGGCTAATTTTTTATTATATATATATATATATGTATATATATATATATATATATATATATATATATATATATATGTATATATATATATATATATGTATATATATATATGTATATATATGTATATATATATATATATATGTATATATATATATATATGTATATATATATATATATGTATATATATATATATATATATATATGTATATATATATATATATATGTATATATATATATATATATGTATATATATATATATATGTATATATATATATATATATGTATATATATATATATATATGTATATATATATATATATATATATATATATATATATATATATATATATATATATATATATATATTACCTTCACCATCTGTTCTTGTAAATTTTTCATCATCTAAACAATAAATAAAAATTAATTTTATTAGTATGATGTACAAAGTAATGTATAAGTTCACTGCATAATTTTTTCTTAACTCAAAATTTTATATGACATCAACTCTATTTAATATTGGGATATTATAGAACCTTATACATAACACTTACCTATATCACTATTATTTTCTAAATGAGAATCATTTAAGTCAAGAACGTTGGTTGTATGTCTTTTGATGAAATTTCTACCAATAGTATACTTTCCAGCCCGAGTAAGTTTGATTGAGGATACTTGAGGATAAGTGGGTAAAGAATGCGCCGTTGATTATTGTAATTGCGATAAATCAACTACTATAAATCAAAGAATAAAAAACTATTATTAATAAAAGTCATAAGTCTATTAATAAAATGTACAATAATTATTTTTTTCATAATACTTACAATCCATATTAAAACTGGTAATATTTTTGAGTCATGTGAGAATTACTAGAAAATAAACCTTCATTGTCTGGGTTATAGGCTTGGTGCGCAGTATGACGACGTTTTGAACATGGATGTCAACTGTACAAATGTGATAAAATATTAGATATAAGATATAAT
The DNA here is from genome assembly GCF_026212465.1 of Amaranthus tricolor. Classification (NCBI taxonomy): domain Eukaryota; kingdom Viridiplantae; phylum Streptophyta; class Magnoliopsida; order Caryophyllales; family Amaranthaceae; genus Amaranthus; species Amaranthus tricolor. The sequence goes on from NC_080054.1 coordinate 10,844,860, forward strand.
TCCTAAACATTAAAAATTATATTTTATATTTAATTTATAAGCTAAATTGTAATCTTTTTTATTCATTATTGTTATCCCATTTGATTTTTGAACAATATTTATCAATCACTCTTACACCATCCTTAACAATGATCCAATTATAAAGATTATGAATTTATTTATTTATTTCCCCTCTCCTAAAGATCATCTTTTAATTTATCTATTTTTATTAAAAGTAATTTTTTTAACAGGTAATCATTTATAATCAAGTATAATCAATGATATTTAAGATTAAAATAATTAATTGAAAAATATAACAAAATCATATAAGACAGTAATAATGGATAAGAGAAAATAGCGAAGTGTGATATTATTTGATTCGTCTAGATTTAATTTTTATTAATACAATATTTTCCAATATTAAATTATCTCCAATTATAAATATTAGTAATTTAAACAATATATTAATTTGTGTATAAAATAAATGAAAAAACAATAACAGAAAAGAATGGGTAAAACAAAAGTAAAAACCATTCATATAATATCGCATTAGAAAACAATGGGCCAAAACTATGTTGCAATATTTGATATAAAATATAATTCCTAAACATTAAAAATTATACTCCCTCCTATTCATCTTAAGAGTCCCATTTGACTTTTCACGGATTTTAAGGAGAGTCAAAAGTGAGACCCTAAGGGTTGGAAAGAGAGTGGTATTATGGGTTTTTAATGTAAGGGAGGAAAATTAGTATAGATAATAAAGAGTATAAATGAAAATAGGATAAAGCTACTAAGGACATAAAAGTCAAAAACCCATACTAAAAATAGCAAAGTATGATATTATTTGAGTTTTCTAGATTCAATTTTTATTAATACAATTTTTTACGATATTAAATTATCTCCAATTATAAATATTAGTAATTCAAACAATATATTGATTTGTGTATAAAATAAATGAAAAAACAATAAAGGTAAAACAAAAGTAAAAACTGGCATGGGAAAAAAATGGGCCAAAACCATGTTCCAATACCATTTTGGTTTTTCAAGTCATGATGATTTTGTGTTGGGAAATGGTATTGGAGTAAATGCATATGACTTATGAGTATTGCATTTGTCCGTTTAATAGTAATGCATTTGCACAACTATTTACTCATCTCTTTCATTTGCCATTTCTAAACTCCATTTTTTTCTCTTTCTAACCATTCAAAAATTCTCTCTTAGTATCTAAGACTTTTATGTAGTTTTTACTGGTTTTTTCAAGTCAGATTGAAAAAAATATATAAGTTTATCTTGCAATTTTAATAATATCACCCGTATTTTTCTTCTCTAAAAATGTCTTAATTGATTTGTCTAGATAAATCTTATAAAAAAGTAAGTCGATTTATTATTTTTTATGTAGAAAATTATTTTTTGTTGTAGATTTTTGATAAATTAGTTTAACATGTGATAATATGAGTCAATCCTTTATATTTTATAACATTCAATCTAGTTTATTTTAAACGATTTCGAAAATACTAAACGATTTTATCTTTTGGTTTTTATAGAATTTTTTTTTGTTTTGTTTGAAAATTTTTATTTGATTTCTGTAGATTTTTCATATGAAAAAATAGATCGATTTATCATTTCTTTAAGTTGAAAAAAAATTTTTTAGTGATTATTTTTTTTTTCTAAAATTGGTTTGTTTAAAATACGATGAATCGACTTTTCAATATTTAAAAGGGTTTTCATATAATATTAGGACAAATTTCACAATTGGTTTCTAGTTTATCTACTCCTCTAAATAAAATCAGGTATCCCTCTTTCATATATATGATAATACTTACAATTTTGTTGATAAATGTTTATACTTTTTTAACATGTAGTTAACTGGATTATAATTTGATCTACAGTTTTGTCCATGTTTGATTTTGAATGAGTTAACAAAATTGTTAAAATAATTTCTAGATTATCATTCAACTAATCAGCTAATTTTTGGGGTTTATTTTTTTAAAAATTATATGACCTTTAAAAGGTAGAACATAATTTAGTTCATAAATTAATACTATATGTGTACAGTAATTATGCATGTTTTATTTTGAGTAATTTAACATAGTTATTAAGCAAATTTCCAGATCGATCTATTATTTAAACTGAGTGATATTTTTTTGGTTAACTCTAATAAATAATAAATAATATGACGCTTGGAAAAAGTAAATCTGTTTGTTCATATCAATATGTAATAATCTTCTAACTATTTTCCGATTATAAATTATAATTTTGTTGTACTTTAAGTGTGTATATACATGAAAAAAAATACACTACTCAGTATTTATTAAAAAATGTCTTAAATTTACCTTTAAAAATAACTTTAATAAAATTGTTTTATACAATTATTACGTGAAAAAAAACAATATGAAAAACGTATCTATTATTATACATTATGTTCTTTGGTCTAGATGTTTAAAAAGACTGTTTGATGTAAATTAACATGTTAAACAATTACCTTTATTGTTTAATGATGAATGCATTTTATTTATACATTTGATAATAGAACTAACTGTTGATCTGTTCAATTTTTATACATGAAAAATTAATTCATGCTGTTAACAATGTGGGGGCGTTTGTTAAAGATATGTACACAAAGCTTGGAATCACTTGGTTCTTACAGGTATTTTCTTTAAACATTTAGAAATAATGTTGCATTAGAAATTTATCAACATTTCTTATAACTTATATCAAATAAAATATTGTCTTATAAATTACAAATGTGAAGCAAAAATTAAATAATAATGAATTTTGTTAATGTTAAAGAATATATACCATTTGTTATGTCTGACAATGGACTCATTTGAGTTTTTAAACTTTGCATTGTTTGAGTATCTGACGACGACTTTGAAGATTCAATAGAAATTCTTGCGTTCATCAAGTAAAATATATTTATAATATAATTTAATTTTTTATATAATAATTATAAAGCAATTACAATTGTTTAAAAGTTACCTTTACTCAATTGTGTGTCATTCTAGTGTTTCTTTCGATTTTCAATTATTCTTTTTCTATTTATTCTTGCAATTTTTGAAAGTCTATAATTCTCCATGCTTAGAATTCCCAACTTCATGTAGAGAAAAATGTACAAATCAACTATTATTTAGCTCCATTTATCATTTATATTTAAAAAAACCAGACAATTAATAAAACCATAACTTATTATTGTAAATTGTTTGTTGAATGATGTTAAGAGCATCCAAGTTAAATATAAAAACTGCTAATATGAATGTTTTCCTCAAAAGTGCATTTATACTAAAATTAACATATAGAATCATATTTTATTATATGTATCATTTTTAATATACTTACCAAATTGATCTTGTTTATACTGTAATTTTTTATGATCTTGCATATGATCTTTGTTTCCATATTATTGCGATTGCATGATTTTTTTGAGTGTAATATATTTCATGATCATGTTTGTTGGAATATGAAGAGATGATCAAATGCAACAAGAGGGGGGGGGGTGAATTGTTGTGTATTGAGTTGTACTACGTTTTTGCTCTAACTTGCGGAATTTTAACAAACAAAACAAAACTTAAGCTTAAGAAGCAAGAAATAAAAAGGAGACAAAGATTTTACGTGGAAACCTTCTTGGCCTAATAAGAAGGAAAAACCACGACCTCCCGGGATTTCAAAATTCTCACTATGTTTAGGCAATCAATTATAATTACACAAAACAATGTTTACTTGAAGCTTCTCTACTCTGGGCCTAATTCTCTTTCTCTACTTCCTCCTTCTCTTTCTCTTCTCACGTTTCTCTTCTCTATTCGCTTAGACTTCTCACAAGTCTAATTACAACAAAACACTCATTAATCCTTACAAGGCCAATTCTCAAGAGGATAAAAATTAAAATAATTACTTAAGAAAAATATAATAAATTAATTGGCATTGGAAAACTGAAAATATTTTTCTTAAGATGATCTCCCTTTAATGGACACTCTTTTATTCTCTTGGATTGATACACGGTTTGAGCAAAGTCCCTTCTATTTATAGTGGGAACAACCAGCAGTTTCCTCAAACACACCTCCCACTACCCCCACGTTCTCAAAACAAAAGGTGGTGGAATTATGAAAGTGTCCGGCTGTTATTTGCTCAAAGAAAAATCAGTTTCCTTATGCTAAAAATAGCATAGGAGTTAAAAACACAAGATCCTAAAAAATAGGAGATCTAAATCTTAAAAAGAAAAAGTCTTTAGGCTATTTTTAGATAACCTAAAAATAGATTTTCCATTTAACTTACTAATTGATTTAAGCAATTAAATTAATTCTAAACCATTACATCAACTTAAAAACAGAAAATAATTAATTCGCAATTTTTCAATCGATGTTATTCTCCAGACCTGCTATGTAGGAACAGCGTACTGTCTCCAGCTTCAACTTCAGTCAGAATGTTCATTTTAGGAACAGTAGACTGTACGTCTACTTTGAACATTATAACACTTATCTAACATCTTGGACATATTAAGACATGTACATCTTCCACGAACCAAGTCATAGGCTTCATCAACGATTCAAACTAAATCGGATATATACCTACAAAACAATCTCTAAAAATATGTTTGTTTATTTAAAAGTGAAGTCATCATCAAAACCTTAAGAGGCCAACAAATTCCCCCTTTTTTATGAGGACAAACTTTATAAACAAACTTAAGTAAAATAGAGTAAAACAAAACTCTTAGAGCATACTAGAGATTAAAGCAACTCTAAATAACTTAGCAAATCAACTTGTTACAATATAATTTACCAAGCATTCACAATAAAATAATTTACTCCATAATATCAAATATGTTTAAAAAAAAAATTTCAAAATTAATTAATCTAAAACTTAAATGAAATAAACTGAAATTAATTAAACTGACATAATTAAACTAACATAATAAAACTAACACAAATTATTAAGTATTTTCAACCAAAAACAACTTGAAAACAAATTTACAAAAACAAGTAAATATCCATCAACTTGAAAACACAGATGATCATTAAGCTAGCATAAACTCAGCACATTATCATCAATAAGAAACAATATAAATCTAAAACTCAGCACATTATCAACTTGAAAACACAGATGATCATTAATCTAAAACTTAAATGAAATAAACTGAATTGAGACTGTAGATCATTAAGCTTGGAGAGAACAGAATGTGAAGATGCTGTAGGAATAGGATCAGCACAACCAATACCAGGAGATGATGGAAATGGTGGTGGTGTAAAGTGAATAGGTGATGGAGGTGGTGATGAAGTTTGATTTGGTGGTGGAGTGGTTGGCTTGGGTGAGAGAGGTTCGTTTAAAGTAGGCTCAGGAATGGTTTCAGAAGTGATATCATCAACCGTTACAGCCTTTTGTTTTGAAGCAAGCCTCCTACTCTTCCTTTGAATAGCTTTACCCTTCCTCCTTAAGGCAATCACAACCTCTTCATCACTGGAATCATGACAAAGATCATGAGGCACTTCTTCTCCTAAAGCTTCTTCCTCTCCTTGTTCCCCCTCTGTTCTTGTCCCCTCCTCCTGTTCCCCTTTCTTTAGTGGGAACAGGCCCTTGTTCTTCCTCCTCTACTTCTTCATCTTTTTCTTTTTCTTTTTCTTTTTCTTCTTCTTTTTCTTCTCCTTTTTCTTTCTTTATTTTTACTTCTTTTTCAATTTCTTCTTCTTCTTCCTCCATTTCCTCCTCATCAGAACCTACATCAATTATTTCTTCTGATTCGTTTATTAACACCCCTTCATTATTTAATTTTAGATGCAAATTTTTCAGACACTGTGCACCAATTTTCATATTGGGTCCCATTGGGAACTCCAGCCCATCCAATGGTACCCCAAGCTTACGAAAAATCCATGTCAACAGCCCACCATAGCCCACAACATTCTTCTTCTCAATGCAGTCAGATAAATGTGATATCATCAAAGCTGGAAAATTTATTTTTATTTGATTGTCCATGCAATAAATCAAAGTTGCATCACGTAGACTCACCTCACTCCTCTTAGAGTTTCGGGGCAAGATGAATCTTCGTGCTACATTATAGAGTAATTTATGCAATGGAGACAAGACATTGTGACTGATTTTACCCCTTTTTTGTTCAACCCCTAAAAACTTAAAAATCGTTTTTTCATTTATTCCAGAAAAAACTATCTTAGTACCAACACATTATGTATCAAAACCAACATTCGGAATATTGAACCATTCTGCCAACAAACCGCTGTTAAACTCTAATTTCATGTTCCTAACCATACTAGAACACATTCCACATTCATTGGAGAAGTTTGAAATAAACTCTCGCATAATGTTTGGGAAAATGGGATTACAACTATACTCGGTCATCAAAACCTCCCATTCTTGAAATTTTAAAATAGTATGAAGTTGAGGAAAGTGTGTAGAGTCATACCAGTACTTATCTACCCCAAATCCGACAGACATTTCCTTGGCAATCTCTTCAGCACTGTTAGGATCAACTTGCTTCAAACGTTTGACCGCTTTGGAGGATGATTCACTTTTTGGTGAGATTATTTTGCGTTTTGTTCCAACATTTTCAGTGGTTTCTTGGGATGATGATGGTGCAGCGTTCAGTAATGGGGGTGGATGAACAATTTTTAAGGGTTTTGGCTGGATGTTTTGGTGAGATTTAGAGGTTTTCTTTCCTGATTTAGACGTTTTCTTGCTTGATTTTGGAGTTTTCATGTTTGAATTTTGAAAGGTTGAAAGAAGAAGGGGGACGGTTTCTTGAGACGGTTTTTGAAGAAGGCGTGTGAAGTGTGAAGTACGGGAAAGGTTAATAAAGTGGTGAAGTGATGGTTACCTCAAGTCCAATCCCTTTAATGTTCTAATCATAGCGTTTGATATGGAAGGATTTTGAAGAGATGGGATTGAAAACCGTTTCTCATTATTTTTAATTTAAGTTGACCGTACATTCTTTTTTTTAAAAAAAAATGTGAGATATGAATATTAAAATATGAATAAATTATGAAATATGAATATTAAAATAAAATATGAAAACAAAATAGAAAAATGATGAATTATGATATAAAAAATTATAAAGAAAATAACGAACATATTGCTGTGTTCTGATCAAACTAACAACATGCAAACAAGAAAATATTCATAGTACAAACTTCATTACGTGTTTACCTGACCCATGCAATAATTGATTTTCAATCAAAATTTTGAGGTTGATTCCTGACCCTCTTTTTTTCATAATGCTTCATTGGAAATTTTATGCAACCAACTTTAGTGGAACTTGATCATACCAAGTTCCAATCTCATCTTTTCATATTGTTCTCTTGGAAGTGGTTTGGTCAGAATGTCTGCAACTTGTTCATTAGTATTAACATGCTTTAATATAATATTTTTGTTTTCTACATTATCCTTAAGAAAATGATGTCTAATATGTATGTGTTTAGCTCGTGAGTGATGCACTGGATCTTTAGATATACATATGGCACTGGTATTATCACAATAAATAGGAACACATTCAAATTTAATACCAAAATCTCTTAGTTGCTGTTTTATCCAAAGCATTAGGGAACAGCAAGCTGCTGCTGCTACGTATTCAGCTTCGGCTGTGGATAATGCAACCGTGTTTTGTTTCTTAGAGCTCCATGAAACTAAACATGAGCCAAGAAATTGTACCATACCTGACGTGCTTTTTCTATTGACTAGATCACCTGCATAATCTGCATCACTAAAGCCTTTTAAATCATAAACATCACTTTTAGGATAAAATAGGGACAAGTCGTCTGTTCCCTTCAAATATCTCAAAATCCGTTTTACTGCAGTAAGATGTGATTCTTTGGGGTTGGATTGAAATCTAGCACATAAACCAACACTAAATGAAATATCGGGTCTACTTGCAGTTGGATATAATAAGGAACCTATCATGCCTCAATACATTGTTTGATCTACGTTAGTTTCTTTTAGGTCTTCATCTAATCTAACACTTGTAGCCATGGGTGTATGGTTGGTTTTAGCGTTGTTTAGCCCATACTTCTTGAGAAGTTCTTTTATGTATTTTTGTTGATGAATAAAAATACCATTTTCAGTTTGTTTAATTTGTAAACCAAGGAAGAAATTTAGTTCTCCCATCATGCTCATATCAAATTCTGTGCCCATTAGGTTAGCAAATTCCTTACATAATAAATCATTAGTAGCACCAAAAATAATATCATCAACATAAATTTGAACAACCAAAATATGAGAACCTTTATTCTTAAAGAACAAGGTTTTGTCGATTTTTCCTCTAACAAACTTATTTTGTATCAAAAACTTTGACAGTCTTTCATAGCATTGCCTAGAAGCTTGCTTTAAGCCATATAGAGCTTTATCAAGCTTATAGACATGATCAGGACAAGAGATATTCTCAAAACCTGGAGGTTTTTCAACAAACACTTCTTCATCAAGAAATCCATTTAAGAAAGCACATTTCACATCCATTTGATATAGTTTAAAATTCATAAATGCAGCAAAAGAAATTAAAATTCTAATGGCCTCTAACCTTGCTACCGGAGCAATTGTCTCGGTATAATCAATACCTTCTTGTTGATTGTACCCTTTGACCACGAGTCTTGCTTTGTTTCTTACAATTATTCCATGCTCATCTAGCTTATTCCGAAATACCCATTTCAGACCAATTACCTTCTTGTGTTTTGGTTTGGGTTCCAAGTGCCATACCTTATTTCTTTCAAATTCATTTAATTCATCTTGCATGGCTATTATCCATTCGGAATCCTTTAGAGCTTCTTCGTGATTTTTGGGTTCAAGTGATGATAGGAACGCAAAATGAGCACAAAAGTTTCTCAGTTGGGATCTGGTTTGTGTTCCCTTATTCATATCACTTATAATCAGGTCAAGAGGATGGTAACTTTGATATTTCCAAGGTTTGGGCACAAATTCTCTTGAGGGAACAGTAGCATGTTCTGGCTCAACATCTTGATTTGCATTTTGTTCAGCTACTGGATCATCTTGGTCATCTGCGGGAACAGTTGGATTGGAACAGTCCGCTGGTCCTGTTGTGCTGGCAGTTCTTGGATTTGGTCAGTTTCTCCTGCCTCTTCTTGTATTGGTTGTTCACCTGTTGTTCCTAGATCTTGCATTTTAACTTCTTCATCATCATCTTCTAAATTTGCAAGACCTATTCTAATATTATTTGTTTCCTGTTCACTTGTTGAAAAGTTATTTTCATCAAAAATTATGTGAATAGATTCCTCTACGCACATTGTTCTTGCTTTGCTATGTGATGAATAACCGAGGAATACTGCTTCATCACTTCTTTCATCAAACTTACCTATATTTCGTTTTCCATTCACATGAACAAAACATTTGCATCCAAACACACGAAAATAGGAAATATTGGGTTTGATACCTTTGAGTAATTCATAGGGTGTCTTAGAAGTGATTGGCCTTATTAGTACACGATTCAAAATAAAGCATGCAGTATTGACGGCCTCGGCCCAAAAATTCCTAGGTAGACCACTAGCAATCAACATGGTCCTAGCCATTTCTTCTAAGGTTCTATTCTTCCTTTCCACCACTCCATTTTGTTGTGGTGTTCTAGGAGCGGAAAAATTATGATTTATACCATGTTCATTACAATAATTGATGAAGTTTGAGTTTTCAAATTCTTTGCCATGATCCGATCTAATGTGAACAATTAAATTATTAGTAGATTTTTGTATTTTATTAGCAAAAGATACAAACTCATCGAAAGCATCATCTTTGCTTACTAAAAATAAGGTCCAAGTAAATCTACTAAAATCATCAACTATGACAAACACATATCTTTTGCCACTACGACTTTGTGTTCTCATAGGTCCACATAGATCCATATGAATTAATTCTAATGGTCTAGAGGTAGTCACAAGAAACTTTGATTTAAAGGATGACCGCACTTGTTTTCCTTTAGCACAAGGATTACAAATTTCATTTTTGAGGAATTTTATTGCTGGTAATCCTCTTACTAGGTCTTTTGATCTTAAGGTGTTAATCAATGAATAGCTAGCATGACCTAGACGCTTGTGCCAAAGAAGTGGGTCTTCTTCTATAACGCTTAAACGCGTTAGACTGTTTCTGGGAACAGTGTCCAGGTCCACCACATAGGTGTTCCCTTTTCTGATTCCCTCTAGTACAGGGTCTCCTGTGTTGTTCCTAGAAATTATACATCGTTCAAAAGTAAACTTAACAGAGTTACCTTTGTCACAAAATTGAGAAATACTTAAAAGATTGTGTTTTAGATTCTCGACTAAAAATACATTGTCAATGGCATGGGAGCTTGATCTTCCAACATTTCCTTTGGCGATTATTTCACCCTTCATATTATCACCGAAGGTTACAGTTCCCCCATCATACGCTTCAAGTGAGAGAAATCTTGATTTATCACCCGTCATGTGCTTGGAACACCCACTGTCGAGATACCATGAGTTGTTCCCCCTCACTTGAGCCTGTAAAGCAAACTAATGGTTAGTTTTAGGAACCCAGTTAGCCTTGGGTTCCCTGTCGATTAAATTTGAATCATGTTTCTCAATCCATATGCATTCGACATAAGTTTCATTTGCTTTAGTGTGCTGTTCCCTTTTTACACATTGATATTTTAGGTGTCCATTTTTACCACAAAAGGAACAAATTTTACTACTAGGGAGATCTACATAGACCTTTTTTCCTTTTTTCATTCTTAACATAACCTAGACCTTCTTTACTCTTGGTTTTAGCATTTAGAATCCATTTGGGAATTTCATTGATTTTCCCTTTTCCTCTTAAGTTAATTTGATCTTTTAGAAACTTATTTTCTTTTTCATATGATTCTAATTTTAATTTTATTTCTTGAAATTTCGTGCTAAACACATGAGTGGTTTTATCATTTTCAACCAATTTTAATCCTAGCAATTTATTTGATTTAATTCAATGTTAAGAATAATAAAATCCTACTTTAATTTCTCCAATTGTTCTTTTAAAATGATATTCTTATCTAGCAAATCAAAAAATCTACTTTGCACATCGATCCTAAAGGAATTTAGGTATGAGATATGATCTTTACTTAAGTTAAGGTCCTTCTCAATTTGGAGACACTTAGCTGTTTTTTCATTCAACTTTTCTTGTGTTTCTAACAGCAATTTGATTAATTTATTCTTACTTAAATTAGACAGTTGTTTAGGAGATGGACTAGAAGACATTACCTCTTTTTCCTTAGACTCTTCATGAGATGCCATGAGACACAGATTTGCGGTTTCTTCCTCTATTGGCGCTTCAGTTTCAGCTTCGCTTTCACTATCACCCCATGCTGCGATCATAGCTTTTCGAAAATCAGTTCTGAAGTTTCCTTGTTTAGGCATCCTTCCAGCTTCTCTTGTCTTTCCCTTGCCCTTCTCATTCTTCCATAGAGGGCAATCTTTGATGAAGTGGTCAGTACTTTTACATTTGTGGCATTCAAAATTTTTCTTCATGTTAGTAGTTCCTTTTTCTTTATTATTCCTTTGATTTCCATATCTGCTGTTCCTGAAGAATTTTTTAAATTTACGTGCCAACATAGCAGCTTCCTCTTCCCCAGCTTCTGATTCTTCACTATCATCTGCTACCAGAGCCAGTCCTTTGTTTCGGGAACTGTCAGCTGTTCCCAAATGCAGTTCGTGTATCATGAGTCAGCCAGCCAGCTCTTCCAAATTAAACTTGGTGAAATCTTTGCACTCCTGGATGGCTGTGACCTTAGCTCTCCAGCGTTCATCTTGTGGAAGACTTCTCAGTATTTTCCTAACTTGTTCATCAACGGGAATAATCTTACCAAGAGAGACTAGTTCGTTAGTAATGTTTGTGAACCTGGTAAACATCTCTTGGATGTTTTCCTTAGGTTCCATAACTAACCTTTCATATTTGGACATTAGGAGGTCTATCTTGGATCGCTTCACTTCACTAGTACCTTCATGGGTAACTTCCAGCAGGTCCCAAATTTGCTTAGCAGTTTTGCAACCCATTATACGATTGTGTTCATTGGGTCCAAGACCACAGTGAAGCAATTTGATAGCAAGAGCGTTCATCTACATCTTTTGAAAATCTTCTTTTTCATATTCAGTGATTGGTTTTGGAATAGCTTCGTTATTGGAGTTGATGGTCGTCACCTCAAAGTCTCCAACTTCAATAACTCTCCAAACTTGATAGTTTTCGGCCTTTATGAAGATTTCCATTCTATTTTTCCAGTAAGTATAGAATTTCCCATCAAATATGGGTGGCCTTTGTGTGGAGTACCCCTCTTCCATGCGCTCGTTCATCTTCAACATCTCTTTGGGAACAGGATACTGCTCTCAAGGTTCCTGATTAAATGAAGAACAGGGCTCTGATACCAATTGTTGGAATATGAAGAGATGATCAAATGCAACAAGGGGGGGGGGGGGGGGTGAATTGTTGTGTATTGAGTTGTACTACGTTTTTGCTCTAACTTGCGAAATTTTAACAAACAAAACAAAACTTAAGCTTAAGAAGCAAGAAATAAAAAGGAGACAAAGATTTTACGTGGAAACCTTCTTGGCCTAATAAGAAAGAAAAACCACGACCTCCCGGGATTTCAAAATTCTCACTATGTTTAGGCAATCAATTATAATTACACAAAACAATGTTTGCTTCACTTGAAGCTTCTCTACTCTAGGCCTAATTCTCTTTCTCTACTTCCTCCTTCTCTTTCTCTTCTCACGTTTCTTTTCTCTATTCGCTTAGACTTCTCACAAGTCTAATTACAACAAAACACTCATTAATCCTTACAAGGCCAATTCTCAAGAGGATAAAAATTAAAATAATTACTTAAGAAAAATATAATAAATTAATTGGCATTGGAAAACTGAAAATATTTTTCTTAAGATGATCTCCCTTTAATGGACACTCTTTTATTCTCTTGGATTGATACACGGTTTGAGCAAAGTCCCTTCTATTTATAGTGGGAACAACCTGTAGTTTCCTCAGACATACCTCCCACTACCGCCACGTTCTCAAAACAAAAGGTGGTGGAATTATGAAAGTGTCCGGCTGTTATTTGCTCAAAGAAAAATCAGTTTCCTTATGCTAAAAATAGTATAGGAGTTAAAAACACAAGATCCTAAAAAATAGGAGATCTAAATCATAAAAAGAAAAAGTCTTTAGGCTATTTTTAGATAACCTAAAAATAGATTTGCCAATTAACTTACTAATTAATTTAAGCAATTAAATTAATTCTAAACCATTACATCAACTTAAAAACAGAAAATAATTAATTCGCAATTTTCCAGTCGATGTTATTCTCCAGACCTGCTACGTAGGAACAGCGTACTGTCTCCAGCTTCAACTTCAGTCAGAATGTTAATTTTAGGAACAGTAGACTGTACGTCTACTTTGAACATTATAACACTTATCTAACATCTTGGACATATTAAGACATGTACATCTTCCACGAACCAAGTCATAGGCTTCATCAACGATTTAAACTAAATCGGATATACACCTACAAAACAATCTCTAAAAATATGTTTGTTTATTTAAAAGTGAAGTCATCATCAAAACCTTAAGAGGCCAACAATGTTGATTGGTATCTTTATGATATATTTATTTCTTTTCTAAATAATAGGGTGATATTTTTGTAAAATTTATATTAATCTTTAAAATAATTAATCTATTGTATAAATTAAATCATTATTTTTTTACTGAATTTATTTAACATTTATATTGAACTTCAAGTGTAGGTCTTCATTTCTTAGAGTCATGTAGTCATCGTAAGAATTTATTTATTTTAATCATGCTGTATCAATATTAACTTATCGCAAGAATTTATTTATTTTACTTATATTGTATCAGTATTAACCTTTTAACAAATCAAAGTTTTTATCTTTCAAGTGAATAGCACATTAATTCTATGAACCATATTTAATTTACTACTTATAAAGTTTTTAAAATTGTTATATACACATTTAATATATATAAAATATGAAAAATTAGATCTTTTAGTATACAATGTTGATTTATCGATTAATTTATTTAACTTTTTCATGTAAGCTAAATTATTTCATAGTATTTCAATCGTTGAGTGTGTTTACTAATTATATTAACATGATTTTGGATTAGAGCCATTTAATCATCGCAGCTCATGCGTTTTGTTTTATTAATATTATGTTTATACAATATATTGTTGGATTTTAAATGATAATAATTATTTACAAAGTTTTGGTTTAAAAGGATGAAAATTTTGATATTATTGCTATAAATTATGTAGTGGTGTTATTTATTGTAAACATCCTTATATGAAAATTTGAAAATGTTTGATTTGTCAAGGATTAGTAAATAAATAGAAATTAATTGCTATAAATCATTGAAAAGTTAATAAATAAGTAAACAGATTATAGTTTTGAACATAAATGATTCCAAAAACAATAATAATGACTTAACATGAATCCATTATTCTAAAAACACAATCCACCTAATGCATCAACTAATAAAAATAAACTAAAAAACATTGTCTATTAGAAGTAATAGATTTAATTTATTATAGGGTCCTTCTCCTTCTTCACAACAATATGTTTTTTGCTGGTAGAACACTCAAGATCACTTATGTCATATATGTTGTCCAAACCTCTTTTAGCATTGATTTGATCCTCAACTGTCTTCTTATTTGTGGAATATTCAGAGTCACTAATGTCAATGACCTTCTCCAATCCTCCTTTAATTGGTGTTTGAAAGTTGCTATTTTCTGTTGGTGAGTCAAAATTCTGCATTTTAAATAATTATGTTCAATAATGTTTACATATACTTTTATGAACATATCATATTATACAAACTAAAAAAAATATGGGAAATTATCAACGGTGCCCTTGTACTATTGAAAAATTACAATGGTACCCAACTGCATTTCAGTGGTACCCCCCAATTATATGCTAATTACAACTGTGACACTATTAATCAATTTTCCGTTAAGTTGCCGTTAAATCTCGAATGACTTAACCATGGTTAGGTTCTTCTTCTTCCTCCCTTTTCCTGCTCTCCTTCCATGGCAGCTTAGTATGGAATCTAAGAGACGGATACTCCATTCTTCAAACCTTTAAGATGAGCTTCTAGTATTAAACCCCCAATTATCTCACCCAAAAACTTCATAGTTCAAGAAAAAATTAAGAAAAAGCTTCCAAATTACAAGACAAGACAACTCCAGCATAAATTGAAAAATTCAATAATCTAACTAGTTTATTATAACATCAAGACAATTTGACAACAGGACAATACCAGCATTCTTAACTTTAACAGCAACAATTTGAACTCTGAAATCAACACAATCAATTCTTCATTACAAAAATGTACGAATTGAGAGTAAAATCAAACAAAATGCAACATTGATTCCTAAAACAAACCTTGATGAAACTAATTTCGAACGAGTAAAGAGAGATGAAGAAGAAGAAGAGAGAGAACATGAGGCTGTTAAGTAGTAATTGGAGACCGCCATCGTTGATTAACAAGAAAAAATGTGGAACTCGAATCAAAAATGTGAAAAAATACAGATTAAAAGAGAGACAAAGAATTTACCCAAAAATGGCATGAACTAAATTAGGGTTCATGTTTTACAATTTCACATTTTTTTTGAGGAATTAGCAACCCCAATTTACACAACCCCAACCTTAATTGTGATAAATATTTTCTTTTTTATACACAAATGGAGTCTGCGATCAGGTTGAATTTGTAATTGAGGCATTGTTCTGTTTGTTTTTTTTTTTAATTTTTTTTTGGAAATATTATTATTGTGGTTTTACTGTTTAGTGTTGTTGTTTGAGTGGAATTAGTCCTGAATTGATTGCTGATTATTGGGTGTGTTTCTATATGCAGCAGCATGAAGCTAATTTCAAGAAATTTAATGCCGAGAAAGAGCTTGTACTGGAATTAGGATTACACTGAATTAGAAGGAATTGTGGGGTTTTGTAAGTGTATTTCTAATGCAAAGATTCAAAGACTAATTCCATACTAACCATGGAAGTAGAGCTGCCATGGAAGAAGAGCAGCCATGAAAGAGAAAAGGGAAGAAGAAGAAGAAACTAACCATGGTTAGGTTTTAACGGCAACTTAACGGAAAATTGATTAATAGTG
Source organism: Amaranthus tricolor (assembly GCF_026212465.1). NCBI lineage: Eukaryota > Viridiplantae > Streptophyta > Magnoliopsida > Caryophyllales > Amaranthaceae > Amaranthus > Amaranthus tricolor. Next base: position 10,860,925 of record NC_080054.1, read on the forward strand.
TCACGGTTGTAATTAGCATATACTTGGGGGGTACCACTGAAATGCAGTAGGGTACCATTGTAATTTTTCAATAGTACAAGGGTACCATTGATAATAACCCAAAAAATATTACCTGCATAATATCTTGATTCATAGAAGTGGAATGTTCTTTTGATTCAACAGAACTATCATTTTCCTTCTAATTGAAAAATTAACATTTAGTAATTTGGTAGTTTAATTTATATATTTATATATGTAAAATGAATAAACTTGTATCATGAGAAAAAAGCTAATACCTTTTTGGAGTACAAACATTGGCAGAATTTTAAAATTAAATCTTCATCATCGGTGAGCTTACTTACTGAATATGACTTGCTTTTCTTTTCTATGTTAAAGTATTTGTTAACTTTAAACACAAACAAATACATTTTATTGATGAGTTTTTCCAACTCCTCTGGAAACGTCTCAGTATCAATTAACTCTTTAGCAGTAACTTGTAATTCTTTCTTCACTTGTGAATCAAAAAGAACAAAAGTGAATTGCCCAACACCATCCGAAACACGCACAAAAATCTTGTACCTTTAATTCACATTGATGGAATTTAGATTAGTTGAGTGTATTGTTGAAATTTTAGTTGTTTTACTTGTTAATCAATAGAAGTCAAAAGCGAAAAATTTTATGCAAATTATTTACCTTGGCCAAACAATTAGAATAGGTACTTTGCATGTAAGACAACTCATGGAACCATCTGACTCTTTTTGAACAGCATCAAAGCATTTGTAACATGATGAATAAGACTATTCATGCTCACAATCAATAGATGTGATTGTGCCATATGTGACATAGTAACCTTCCTGTAGTTTACAATTTGCATACAATTCAGTGGTTTAGTTTTGTATTTAAGATTCTTATAAATTAAAGTTGTAAATATAACCTTTTGCAGCAGCACTATATCCTTCAATTGCACAGCCTCATGATTATGAAGAAATATTAATTCTGATGATTTTAAACTGTGATTAGACTCATCAAGCAATGACCGTTGAATTATTAAACCGTCGTTGAGTTTCCTTCTATTGAATGAAATAAAACAGTAATTGATGATGGATTTTGTTTGGTATTTTAATTTGGTACATGTTTAATTTGGGTCTTGGTATTAATTTCTAGATTTTTCAGATGCACACATTACTAAGCCGCCATGCATAACTAAAGCAATGATGTAAGATCTGAGCCAATAAAAAAGTTTTAAATGATATATATACCTGTTTTTAAATTCGTGCACTTCATGAATATCAGGTTCAATGGTGAGTCGCGTTATGAACATTGAATTGGTCAATGATGTCGTACCTAATACATATGGATAAACAGTTATTAAATAAGATAAGTATTTTCTTAATCATGCAACATTCAAACAGGTTATTTTAAAATGATTATTACCTCTCCATAATTTGACTTTTGCATATTGAATAATAATCACAAAAGATTTATTATTCTCTGGTTTGGATAGGTAACTATAAATTTCCTCTGCATATTGTTCCCAAAACCTTCATGAAATTTGGTTGTTCCTACATCAAACACAAGGTTTAAATAATTATTTAAACTCCATTTTTCTGTAATTTCATTTTAATAAAATATGATATTAAAATGACTTACTCCTCATCTATCAATTCAAGGTTGATTGATAATTTGAAACCATCATTTACATTACTATATGCAATTACTTCTGCAATTATGTCTGTGTAGAAGAAGTAAAAGGTTAATATTTATGCTATTTAATGTTTTGCAATCAGTTCAATGTATTAGAATTGTTGGTAAACCTGTCAATACTGTCGTGTCATATTTCAAAGCAAGTATGTCATTGAAATTGGGAAAATTAAATCGGTCTGCTGGAATTGTTATGTCATTGCAGTTTCTTATGACAGAGTTCTTGAGAAAATTATCTTATGATTGTGTTTAGTTGGTTTATGGTCTCCAATATTTTCGGTCACTTTAAACCTTGTGATATAGTAATGTTCTCCCTCCTTGATTTTATCTTGATGAGCAGATAATACATACTTTGAGATAATAGCTTGAATTCTAGTACCCTGTAAATTAACATTTCATCATCAGTTAAATAAATAGTAAACAAAACCAAAACATGTAAGATAGACTATTATGTAAAATTGTATTCGCTAAACCTCTTCATCAATAAGAATTGTATGGGTTCCGTTCACTTCACCATTCTGTTCATATGTTTTCCATTGATAAATTGGTTTTATTTTTATTCTCCATGTTCCGGTTTCTCCCACAATATTTCTAATCATGTGCTAGCATCGAGCCATATGGATAATTTGTGCTAAAAAACTGAAATGAATGACAAAGGGATAAAATTATTCAAGTGTTTGATAGGTGAATGACAAAGGGCTAAAATTTTTGAAGTGTTTGATATGTGAATGACAAAAGGTTAAAATTTTTCATGCATTTATAGCATGAAAGCCGGGTTCAATAATCCTAAAATTCAAATATATGTTTCCATACCTAATGCCATAAAAATTTTTGTACAGATTTCATAGTATTCTAAATTGTGTAAATTATAAAATATATACTGCATCATATTATGTTATTTTTGTGTTATTCTCAAAGTTAATTTTGTTCTATTCCCAAATTAAAATCCCTAAAAATAAAATCCTCTCAATTTTTCCCCAAATAGAACCCTAAAAATCAAATTTGGACTTCACTGATATTTTATTGGTTCTCTTATGACTTGTCTGATCTGATTTAATATCTAAAATCAGTATAATTAATTTTAAAGTGTGTTCTAAATAAATTGCTTTATTCATGTTTTAGAGAAGTATTCGTTCTGTTTTAATCCTTAAGTGTCTCAATTACAGATTGGTTGTTAATAATTTCTGTATTTTAGGAAATGATATTGTAATTATACAGAATTTATTGACAATATTACAGAAAATTTGTAAATATATATTTTATATTGACAATATTACAGAAAATTTTGTATGTTAGGAAATGATATTGTAATTATACAGAATTTATTGACAATATAACAGAAAATTTGTAATTATATATTTTATATTGACAATATTACGGAAAATTACAGATTGGTTGTTAATAATTTCTGTATTTTAGGAAATGATATTGTAATTATACAGAATTTATTGACAATATTACAGAAAATTTGTAATTATATATTTTATATTCACAATATTACAGAAAATTTGTAATTATATATTTTATACAGATTTCACAATATTCTAAATATGTTTCCAAAGTCAATGCTATAAAATATTTTTTTAGTATGCTTTCTCACAATAAAAAACTGATTGCATAGCTCTAAACAATTTTGGAAGATAACGTTTCTGTATTTTAGGCATTCATGTGGGCGGGAAACTGTTGAAGGAGAGGCTGACATGTGTCAGTCTGTTTCTTCATTAGTATAATTAATGATTATTATTATTATAACTATTTTTTGATGAATAAAATTTTATTACAGAAAAAATCACAATATAAAATTCGGGAACATTTTAAGATAGCAAAACATAAAATGATACACCATAATAAGCAAATTATTAGCCTATACAACAACGTATGAAGACAAGAAAGTAAACATGAGCCTCACCAAAGTTGAGTAGTTGAGCCAACATGTAACCTCATAGCATTATAATACACAACAATCGGCAACAGACTACGCTTGGAGAGCAGCAAACCAACAACCCAACAAACGAAATTTGGCAGCAACAACTTAAAAAGTAAAAATTATCATCATACCAGCAGGGTTTATTGTCACCAATCAGCTAGCAGTTATGATCAGTCGACAAAGTAGTTTTCCTTATACCTAATAAAGAAACTCAAGCAAAGCACATGCTAAAAAAAGATTTTACATATACTAATCAACTCATTGCAGTAAAAAAAGAAGTAAAAATTATAACATATCCAATTTAATTATAATTGATTAACTCATTGAGTTTAACTTCACAAATCAATTGTGTTTCCTTTGACTAGAATGAAAACCTTGTTCATCCTCATCATCTTTATCACCCTCAGAAAAAAAAAAGGTTTGAGGTTTTAGCAAAAAAAATAAAATAAATAAAAATAAAAAAAATCAATTGTAATCCTATTTTACTCCTCAAAAAAAATCATCTTCATTGATAAACATTTGAACACAAAGAGTTATAATAGGGAGAGTCGTCAACATCATACCCAGTGTATGCCCCTTATAAGAAACTATGATCAGGATTTAAGGAGGAAAGAATGATGATAACTAATACTTATAAAGAAGAGTGAGGTCAAAGAGTCCCTTGGCTCAAGTAAGATCTTCAAAGAGCGTCAGAACTTGCAACAACTCGGAAAGTTTGCAACTTAGACACACGATCACCTTTAACAACAAATCAAAAATAGAAATAAAAATAAGATGCACATAAAGAAAAAAAATAAAAATAAAATAAATAAAAATAAAAATAAGAAAAGAAAGGTAAAAATATAATAGGGAGAGTATTAGTCAGAAATTTGAATATGACTTAACATCCATGTTTACCCATTCACAAGCATACTTCACAAAAATTCATTTAAGACTATCCAGTCCAGTGCTTTTTATGACCTAACAAATTTGAATATGACTTAACATCCACTATTTTATCTAGGTTTCATTAATTTCTAATTAATTTCTCTACCTCTCCGACAATGAAATTTCTTTAATCTTCTACCTATCTAACTTTGTTATCCTACTAAAAAATTTATTTACCCCTTAAATATTCACCCTAAATCTAAACGGAGCCGGAGAAGTAAAAAATTTCAATGTTTTCTAATCCAAAATCATGTGTTGAAAATCGAAATGTTCTAACAATAAAAAAAACTACCTATTCTATACCTCCTTTTACATAAAAACTACCTATTCTAATTTCTTTTGCGAAAAACTACCTTATATTACCCTAACGTATGCAAAACACTACGTGCTGACGGAATTCCTTTTTTAACCATCAAGTTTTGGTTTGACCAAACAAGATTTTGCACGTGATATTATAATTGCACTTATGTGACGATTGCTCCACTCTCCATAGCTTATTCCTTTCATTCTATTTGCTTCTTGTTCATGGAGTTAAACTATGCATGCAACAATTTATTCAAGGTGAAGATTTAGCATTTACTCTTCTAATCTATTGATAAGTTAATTATTCTTCAACGATTGCATTAAACCAACAACGTATAATTTCTAATTCTCTTTGCTGCAAGGATTTGTATAATAATCTGCTTCTCACATTTTCTTACTCCTTTAAATTATCTGATTTTATCAATCTACTAAAATAACGAGGATTAGATTTTTTTTATCAATCTAAACACAAGTTCATCTTTAATTTGTTAATAATGGCTAAAAAGAGGAGAGTGGTGAAGAGAATTATATTTGATTATAAATCGGTAACTAAATACGGGTAATTTTTTTCCTTACAATTCTTGATTGTTTGTTATGGTTTAATTGATTGACCTTGTCTTTAATCTTGATTTTTTGATTTTTGCTTCTTTTGTGTGTTTAATTGTAGAAACTATACTACTATTATTTAACCAATGAGATAATGAATCCAATTAATATTAGATCGTTTTGATGATTTTTTTGTGACTATGAATTACAAGACAAAGTATAGACAATTATATTCATCTATCCAATTTAACCTACTCAGCCCCTCAATTTGGTATCCAATTCAAAAAACTTGTATGTCTTGAACCTCCTTTCAGGATTCTCCTTGGTCCACAAAGTTCTCTTTGCAAACGGAGCACTATAACCACACTTATCGACCTTCCATTTTCCTATTGAAGAAGATGAGGGCATGGTTTGAATGCAATAAATAAGGAAGAAGATGTACCAGTTAGATAATAACAGGGGCTGAAATCTACTTCAAAATATGAAAAATGTATTTAATTAATAAGGGAAGGGAAAAGAGGAAACAACAGGAAAGTGGAAGGAAAATAAAACAAATATAGAGGGAAAGTTAGATTTAGTAACCTCACGTGGGAAAAACGTGCTTGGTAAAAAAAATATTTAAAGGTCAACATTCGGATCCTGTCACGTGGTAGAGTTTTGCATACGTTTGGGTCATATAAGGTAGTTTTTCACAAAAAAATTAAAACAAGTAGCTTTTTTACAAAAGTTGGTATAGAATAGGTTTTTTTTTTTTTTTAATAATTTTTTCTAATTTTAATGTATTTTTTGAACAAAAAATATGTATTTCATTTTTTCAAATTTGATGTGACATATATCGTTTTTGATAAACATTATCACTAATGTTAATTATTATTGTAAACATTATCACTAATGTTAATTACGTATTGAGACTGTCGCTCCTACTACAAATGCTCTAATTAAATACATCATTCCCTTTTTAATCCATTGAGTATTATGACTTATCTCTAACCTTTCAATCACTCGACTGAGTTGTTGCCCGACTGAACGGGTTGCTTCAGTAATCTGTTTGGTAGATTACATAAGGGACAGCTAATCCCAAGGCAACTATCGACCAAGACGTTGCTCGATATCTTAACGGGTCGTTGAAGTTAAGAGTATGCATACCCCCATGGTGGCCCTTATTAGGATTGCGCCAATGGAGACCAAATTATCCTATTGGGTACCAATTTTTGATTTTCCTTATGAGGAATATCCTTTTCACAACTCTATTGGGTATTCCAAACCAATTCCTTAAAATAAGTTTTTATCAATTTTTAAATTAGTTATTTGTGACAAACCTAACAAGATGACGCTATATTGTATTTGTAAAGTTATTTAACTAGGAATGTAAAAATGAAATAATAACAAGTATTTAAAATGGAGGAAGCATAAAGTATGAATTATGTACTATAGACGATTATAAAATAGTACATATAATATGAAATAGAAAATAAAAAGAGACTTTTTTGTTTATACTTATGGGGATAAAATTTCCTTGCTCACATTTATTTTTGAAGAGCACGTTTCGAGTCTCCATTGCAAAGTCTTGATGCATGTCGTCAAATGTCAACCACGCTTCAGCATCGGACGGATGTATCATCTCTCCATCTTTAGTGCGGTGCTCTGCATGCCACCTCATATGCCTAGCTGTTGCCTCTGAAGCATACAATCATTGTAATCCGAGGCCCAAGGGGAAATAATGAAATTGTTTCCGCAAAACTTTATCGCCTTTACTGTTTCTTCTCCATCTAGAAGTTTCACAAATATAACAGCAAGTTGCATTCGCATTATTCCCCCAATATATCATACATCTGTTAGGACAACAATCTATCTTCTCAATGGGTAATCCAAGGACAGCTATTTGTTTTTTCATCTCATAGAAGTTGTTTACCATCATATTCTGTTCTGGTAACACTTCGTTCACAATAGCACAAATAACGTCATAACATCTCTCAGTGAGACGATGGTTTGTCTTCAGGTTTGTAAGTCGACCAATAATGGAAATCTTGGTGTGATTTTTACAACCTTCAAATAAAGGACTATTTACAGAACTTAACATTTCAAAGAACTGTCGACACTAAGGGTTTGGATATTCGTCAACGTCGTAACTACTGACACTACATCATACTGGGAAGGAAGAAACTGATGGTAAGTGTCTGGAAATACACTAGCTACTGCATCATGCACCATCTGTGAGTATGGATTTGGATTGTTTAACAATTGCTCTCCCACTACCTCTACAACATCAGATGTTGTTCCTATCTCTATATTTTGATGATATTCCCACTCATAGTAATTTTCAACAAACCCCTCTTCTCATTAGATGTTCTCATATTTTATCTGCCTCCTTATAACAACAAGTTTTAGACTTTTTACAAGGACATCTAATCTCAGAACTCGTGCTTCTTATATGAGCAAAATCTTAAACTAAACTTTTCATTTTTTCGTCGGTTGTACATCCAACTTCTTTCTCGCCTAAAATTAACATTTAACACCTAAGTATAACATAATAATATGATTATTCAACTGATTAGTAAAGTAAGTTAATGACAATAAAAATATACAAAACAATTCATGAAAATAACAATATATGATAACAATATAATTATTCTAATAAAAATTATTAAAGCAAATTAATGACAATAAAAATAAAATATAAAATAATAAAAAATATAAAAAAAACTCAAGTAAATAACAAAGGAAAAAATATATATACTAATTAAATAATAAAATTAAATCAAATTAATGACAATAAAAATTAAATATAAATAATAAAAATAAATAAAACAACTCATGTAAATATAAAAAACAAACCACATAATAGAATAAGTAAATTACTAACCTCTTCTATTTCTTTAGTTTCCGAAATATACAATACACAACAATTCTGCGTCTTATTTATACAAAACATGGAGACAACACGACGATTAGAACCCCATCGCCATGTATAGAATTCAAATTCAAAAAATATGGCTACTAAAGGGCTTCCAAACGTTCCGTCGCCTATATTTAAAAAAAAATATATAAAACAAAAAAACATGTCGACATGGCGATTAAGAGCTTCGTCGCCAACAACTAAAATAAAAAACATTCCGGTCCTCCTGGCGACCATATGGCACCAACCATAACCCATCGCCCACTATTAAAATAAAAATTAAAAAAATACTGTCTTTCCGGGCGACTAAATGGCGACCATATAGCCCGTCGCCATTCTATTAAAAATAAAAAAGAATAAACGCCTTTGGCGACTGATTGGCGACCACGTAGCTCGTCGCCAAAATACTTTCCCATATGGCGACTAATCTGGCCTTCACCTTGCCGTCGCCACTGGCGACCAACCCTTCCCCTCGCTATTTTTCCATCGCTATTTCAATAGTTATTTGTAGCGACCTGGATTGGGAAGCGTATCCGGCAATGGCACAGTGGCTGCTGTCAAGGGAGTAGCCGCCTGCTTCCCCGATTACTTAAGCACCGAAACCCAACTTAGACCAACTGTAGGTTAGCCGGAACCTGAAGGAACGGAAACAGGAACACGAGCTATACGGGCATTTGAAAATCGCACAGACGACTGGAAAAGGGACCTCTCTAGTGAAGAAAACGGCTCCCTCGAAGAACAGCTGACAGGTGACGGCTTCCTCGGGACGGCTTGTATCTTCGCCAGCCTGCCTCTCCTGCCCATGGCCGAAATCCGTTGAGATTCAGAGAGGAAAAGCCGGGCAAGTGAAAATCCCCAAAGAGAGAAGATGCAGAAGAGTATTATTATTATTATTATTATTATTATTATTATTATTATTACTATTATTATATGTTTTAATGACTTAATTATATTTTTAAATATCAAGTTAAATATCAAAAATTTTCATATCAATCAATGACATAATAGAGTTGGAAAAATTTTTAATGACAATGTGACACGTGTCATCCAGACATTTATTTATTAGTTTTTTTTTCATTGTTGATTATTGATTATTGATTATTGATTATTGATCAGGAAATTAGTTTCTTTAGATACACTTATTGTATATGTTGGAATGTAAGACCATTATGAAATCAATACTAACCAACTATTCAAAATGAAAATACTCTTATTTTTGTTCTTTTAATAACTATTTCAAAGGTAACTTAAAATTAATTACTTATGCAAATTTAAATAGCAAATTTCTAAACTTAAAATAACATCAAATTTAACTTATCATACATACAACAATTAATATTTTTTGGTCATTAGATCACTTGAGTTTTGATAACAGTTTAATGAACCAAGTTTTAATTTTCTTTATGATGTGAGATAACAAAAAATTATAGGTTTACATAAGAAAATATAGTGTATCCATAGATCACATATATTTACATCCAATCAACAAATATAACAATGTGTTAATTATTTCCTTAAATATGAAGTGAAGTATCAAAATTTTTCATGTTAATGATAGACAATAGGTTGAAATATTTTTTAATAAGAGTGAACACGTATCACAAGTTGTTTTTTTATTAGTATATATTTTATGGATTATTGATTTATTGATTATTAATTATTGATTTTTTTATTAGTTTTATGATTTTACCGTAATAACCCTCAATAAAGTAAATATTTCCTCTCCCAACCACAAAAACCAAATGACAATGAATCAAATCAGTCAAAAATTAATCCTATCAATTATCAGATTTATAACCCTAATCATATTAAAGCAAATCCACTCAAAATCATGTACAAACATTATCAGCCTTTCCAAGTCAAATCCTACTTTTCATTCAATTATCTTACATACTCAATGTCAACTTAAGCCATCGTAGTAACTCAAAATTAGATATGGCAAATCAGTTCGAATCCGACCATAGTCCTATTTGATCTGAGGAAAATAATTCGATTTGAATCCAAGGAAATAGTTATCCGACTTCGACTCCAACTTTACGATCCGAGTCCGAGCTAGAGACGGACCGAAGTTGGACCTTATTAAAAATCAGACACTCTGACCCGACTCCGACTATGAAGGAAATCCAACTTTTAATTTGACTTTTACCCTCAATATTTTGTTTCCTTTAGAACTCTAGACGTGACTAATTCAAGCTCTCTCTCATATTAAGTAATTTTCGATTTGAAAAACTACTTGGTATTTTTATTTCGATACATCAATCAGAATACGAAAAATCAGATCAACAGAAATAAAATACGCTAAATTAAAAAGCGAGAAAATTTTGTTAAATTGTAGTAGTAGGACTATTTCTCTTGTTAAACTTGAATTTTAAGTACATATATTTTTGTTAAATTTTATTTGAAAAATATATTTTGTTTATTTTGTACGCTTTAAATTCATTAGTACAATATCACAACGATTAACGTTGATAATAATCCGACTCCGCATCCGACTCCGTCCGAGTTGAGGTAAAATTGGAGTTCATATAATCCGACTCCGAGTGGAGGTGGACCTAAAAACAAAGTCTGACTATTATCCGGATCAAAATTGGAGTATGTATAATCCGAGCCGACTCCGACCCATTGCCATCCCTACTCAAAATCATCAAAACAAACATAAACATAAAAAGGGCACAACATAATAAGGAATCAAAAACATGATAATCAATATGAATTTTAAATGGATTATAATGTTGTTAAAAAAAAAAAAAACAAATGTAGTAGTAATAAAAACCAAAGCTCCACTTGTTTACATTACTGAAGATGTTTATCTTAATTAGGCAACATTTTGACTTTTGAACATATTCAACATGTTCGAATGCATAGATATTCAAAATTTGGGGACCTCAATACTAAATTATGTAGTATTCCAAAACTTTTAAATGTTTTAAAATACAAAAGTGTTAAAAAATTTGAATTTGCACAAGATTTTTAAAGAATTTGTCAATTTTTATTCTGCCTTGGTCCTAACAGTGGTACTCCAAAATTTGGATCAGTCGCTTACTCTTACTCCATGAGGCAACCATCCCGGTATATTTAGGATTTCATTAGTTTAGAATTGGCTTTGTTTTTGAAATAAGCAAAAAATAAATCTAAAAATAAATTATAATTTTAGGCAACAAACCCTATAATAAAAAAATTATTAAAACAACATAAAAACAAATTTCCTAACTTTATTGAAAAAAGGACTAAGAAATTTGAAGAGACCAAGTTGTTTGGAGAATTGTATTCTTAATGGAAATGTAAATGAAAATTGAATTATTAGAAATAAAAAGAAAAAAAGAGAAAAGTCTTATAAGCTTTCAAAGGAAGCTTTTCATAGGTAGTAATTAAGCGCCAAAACTATTAGTGAAGGAATAACACGTGGCTTAAGTTTTTATTGTATTATTAGAAGTTATTATTATTATTATTATTATCATTATTATTATTATTATTATTATTATTATTATTATTATTATTATTATTATTATTATTATTATTATTATTATTATTATTACGGATATTTCATGATATACCAATGAGTTTCTTCGAAATTCACCATATACCACATGAAATGTTTTAATTCACCGTATACCATTGAGCTTACGTCCGTTAGCACGAAATACCATTATTATTATTATTATAACTATTTTTTGATAAATAAAATTTTATTATAGAAAAAATTACAATATAAAATTCGGGCACATTCTAATATAGCAAAACATAAAACGATACACCATAACACGAAAATTATTAGCCTATACAACACCTAGTGATGGCCACGGGGCGGGTTACCCGAAACCAAACCGGTGCCGAACCGCTTGGAACCGGAACCGTTTACGACAGGTTCCGAACCGGCCTGAACCGCGGAACCGTGAAACCGCAGGAAAAAAAGTTAAAGGAACCGTGAAACCGCCGGAAAAAAACTGCATGAACCGGACCTAAGAACCGCGGGTTGGAACCGGAACCGGTCCGGGTGAACCGGTCCAACGGTTCCATGGAACCGAAACCGGAACCGGGACCGGTCCGGGTGAACCGGTCCAACGGTTCCATGGAACCGAAACCGAGACCGGTCCGGGTGAACCGGCCCACCGGTTCCATGGAACCGTGAAACTAGCCGTTGGAACTAGCCGTTTATAGCCGTTGGGTAATTTTCTATAAATACCCATCACTTTCAATCATTTTCATTCACAATTCATCTCTTCTCATAATCTCTCTACTTACTCTCTCTACTTAATTACTTAATTACGCAATTATTCTCTTAATTACATAATTAGTCTTTTAATTATTTCCTAATTTAGTTAATTACATAATTATTCTATTAATTATTTATTTATTTCTTAATTCTATTATTATTTCAATATTATCAATCATGTCTTCTTTTTTGAAAAAAGCCTCTAAAAAAGTTACTAAAGTGGCAAAATCATTGCGAGGTTCTAGCTCCAAAAGAAAGGCCACTTCTACTCCGTCGGTATCAACAACACCTTCGATTTGTAATTATAATTATGAACCCAATTATCCAGAAGGGTACGACCCAGAATTACATAATTATGCAGAAGAAGTGGAAAGAGAAATACAAATTGATGAAGAAGAAGAACAAGAAGAGGAACCAACGACCCCTATTGGGATACATATATCTCGACAGTCATCAACAAGATCACATGAAGAACAAGGAGAACAACAACAACAAAGACAAGCTCGTGGTAAACGAGTCAATTTTCAAACTATCGGTTAGTTTTATAATTTTATTCTTCAAATTAATTAAATTTTAAATTATTTATTTATTTAATTATAGTTTTATAATTTTAAATTATTTATTTAGATGAAGATGAACCAGTAAGACAACCTTTTCCGGCAATGCCACCTCCTAGTGGTAGAGCTGTTTCACATGTGTGGTCGTATTTTACAAAAGAACCAACCGACAATCCAGATGTTTTCTTATGCACTTGTCAAATTTGTGAAAGTCAAGGAGTAAAGCCCTTTTCATACAATTTCGCCAGAGGTAAATAGTTTTTCAGTTTTTTATACATACATTATATATTCATATTTTATAAAAATTTATTTATTATGTTTTGTGAATACGTGTTAGGTGGTGGTACGAGATCTTTTAACAAAAATTTGGCAAAGAAGCATGGAATCACAAAAGAAACTCATGCAGCAAGCAGCAGCGGGACCACAAGTGGAAGCCGACAGTGGGACATTCCCAGCACAGGTATGACTTTTAAATATAATCGTAATGATATGATTGATGAATTTTCAAAGTAATGTAATTTGTGATGAATTACCATTTAACCATGGTGAAAGTAGGGCATACGAGCGTCACACTAGAAAAAGTTTGCAACCACAATATAGACCAATCCCTAGGAGCACGCTTAAACGACGCACAATTAAATTATATGAAACAATGCGCTATGAATTAGTAGAAATGTTTAAATCTTTTAATGGTAGGGTTAGCATAACAACTGACATTTGGTCTGCTCCCCCACATTTAGAATCTTATATGTGTGTAACAGCACATTGGATAGATCAAAATTGGATTATTCAAAAAAGAATAATTTCTTTTGAGACAATGCTAGAAAGACATACGGGTGAAAACCTAAAATATAGATTAGTAGAGATATGTAGAGAATGGAACTTATTAGATAAGATATTTTGTTGTTCTACTGATAATGCAACCGCTAACATTAAATGTATGGAACTTTTGTATAACGAACCTGCATTTAGTTTTATCCTTTTGGGTAGCTTATTACACATACGTTGTTGTGCTCATATAGTTAACTTATCTTGCCAAGCAGGTATAAAACAATTAAGAGATTTATTAGATCCAATTAGAGATATAGTGAAGTGGCGTAGGATCGGAAAGATAAAGAGACAATATAAACAATTATGTGACCAATATCAACTAAAAAAAGTGTATTGGTCATTAGATACTCCTACACGTTGGGGCTCAATCAACGATTTATTAAGAAAGGCGATTGCTTATCGTCCAGTTATAACACAACTGTATAGTGAGTGTACAGATAGCTATATATAACTGATGACACATGGGAATTAGCTATAGGTGTACATAAAATATTAGAAGCGTATGACCACGCAACTAAGATTTTTTCATATGTTTATGAACCGAACGTCCACTTAGTAATAAGTGAATGTATTACTATTTTTTATCATCTTCTTAAACATACGCATGATGATACTAACCCATATTTGAAGCCGATTCTTGCAGATATGATGGATAAGTGGAAGGCATATTTTACCGATTTTCCTTATATTTATGGAATTGCAACCATTTTAGACCCATGTTTTAAAACAGAAGTCCTTACTAAAGTAATTGGATTTTACTACCAATCATTAGATCGCCCGCCTAGTGATATACATAATTATGTTGGATCATGTAAAAAACTTTTAGCAGAATTTTATGATTATTATGCTTGTGTATATAACCCAAAACGCGATACGTCTAGGCGTGCTAGCGTTTCGGCACGTCCCTCTTACTATAATTCCGTAATAGCTAATATAATGAGTCAAGATGATAGTTTTGTAGGATCAGCTTCTTCTTCATCCTCCACCTCATATTTAGAATTAGATAGTTATCTTAAACACCACTTTGAAATTGACCAAGGTAGCTATAATATTTTAGAGTGGTGGAAAGAAAAATCTGTAAAATTTCTGATTTTATCAAGAATTGCAAAGGATATCCTTGCAATTCCTACGTCAACAATTGCGTCGGAGTCTGCTTTTAGTGCAAGTAGAAGAGTTTTAGATGAAAAGAGATCTCGTCTTGCTCCACATAGTATTCAAATATGTGTTTGCAAGAAAGATTGAGATCAAGCAGAGATTCGAACACAAGGACTAAGGAATGAAGATTATCAAGACGATGATGATGATCCATGGATGATGATGGATAAATCTGCATCATCGTCAGGAGGAGAGTCAGCGGAAGCATCTAACCAACCAGATGATGATGACGAAGACGAATAGGATCAATCGGACAACGATAAATCAACATTCAACAACTATAAATAAAAGCTATGACAATGAACTACATGGGCTTTGATTCCTTCGGGATACGTAGACAGCTTAGTATTTCTTTGGATACTAGGTTCAAGTCCATTTTCTCCCTCTTCTTTTATTAATCATCTTTATCGACATTATCATTGATTCGTTTCTTATTAATTTATTTTTTTCATTCTTTTTAGTAAATATTTTAATAGCGATGACAACTTGACAAGCAATGAATTTCGCTAATAATCAAGTAATCATCAAAGGTACGTCCGCAATATTATAGTATTTTTTTATTATATAAATATTTAAAGAAAAAATAAAAATGGAACCGATGGTCCGACCCGCCCGTCCCGTGAGTTGGAACCGCAGGAACTGCCTCATGAACCGCCAAGGAACCGTTTGGAATCGCCCGGAACCGGAACCGGAACCGGAACCGGTCGCGACAGGTTCCAAATGGAACCGGAACCGGGTGGAAACAGAACCGGAACGGAACCGGCCCAACCCGAACCGTGGCCATGCCTAGCCATGCCTAACAACAACTTATGAAGACAAGAAAGTAAACATGAGCCTCAGCAAAGTTAAGTAGTTGAGCCAAGATGTAACCTCATAGCACAATAATACATAACAATCGGCAAAAGACCACGCTTGGAGAGCAGCAAGCCAACAACCCAACAAACGAAATTCGGCATCAACAACTTAAAAAGTAAAAATTATCATCACACCAGTAGGGTTTATTGTCACCAATCAGGTAACAGTTATGATCAGTCGACAAAGTAGTTTTCCGTATACCTAATAAAGAAACTTAAGTAAAGCACATGCTAAAAAAAGATTTTACATATACTAATCAACTCATTGTAATAAAAAATGAAGTAAAAATTATAACATATAATGTTTAATTATAATAGATTAACTCATTGAGTTTACCTTCATAAATGAATTGTGTTTCCTTTGACTAGAATGAAAACCTTGTTCATCCTCATCATCTTTATCACCCTCAGAAAATAAAGGTTTGAGGTTTTAGCAAAAAAAAAATATATAAATAAATAAATAAAAATAAAAAAAATCAATTGTAATCCTATTTTACTCATCAAAAGGTTGTGCCAGATTTCATTGATAAACTTTTGAACACAAAGAGTTATAATAGGGAGAGTCGTGATCATCATACCCATGCATAAGAAACTATGATCAGGATTTAAGGAGGAAAGAATGATGATAACTAATACTTATAAAGAAGAGTGCGCTTAAAGAGTCCCTTTGCTCAAGTAAGATCTTCAAAGACCGTCAGAACCTGCAACAACTCGGAAAGTTTGCAACTTAGACACACGATGACCTTTAACAACAAATCAAAAATAGAAATAGAAATAAGATGCACATAAAAAGAATAAATAAATAAAAATAAAAATAAGAAAAGAAAGGTAAAAATATAATAGGGAGAGTACTAGTCAGAAATTTGAATATGACTTAACATCCATGTTTACCCATTCACAAGCATACTTCACAAAAATTCATTTAAGACTATCCAGTCCAGTGATTTTTATGACTTAACAAAATTTGAATATGACTTAACATCCACTATTTTATCTAGGTTTCAATTATTTCTAATTAATTTCTCTACCTCTACGACAATCAAATTCTTTTAATGTTCTACCTAACTAAGGTAGCCCTTATTTGTGATGCAATGGTATTCCCGGATATCGGATTAAATCATACAATAATTAACAAAATTAGATTACAATGAAATTTTAATATTGAAAAAATATTAATGATAATAAGATTATAAAAATATTTATTTGTTTATGGTTGGTAGCCATGGAAGATTCAGACGAGGATCGTCTCCATCGTCCTCTTCCGTATTATGTATGGAATCACATGGAGTATTTTCACTACTCCCATGAACTCGGTTACTGTTGTCTTCGTCGCTATTGTTGTCGTTGCTAGTCGACAAATTATTCAAGAAGGTGTCGCTAGCCCAATCATTAGGGTCGCTGCTTATTTTGCCTATAATATTTATTTCAAACCCTAATATTATTTTCAACTAAAATTAATCTCATCTATACCATAAAATGTCCCAATTTTATCTACGTAATGAATTTTATCATCCTAACTAAACATTACTATGTATAGTATTAAAGTAATTCGAAAATTACATTTAAAAACAATAAAAAAAAACTGTTTTTATTAACATATTCAGCTCTTGTATTAGTGGTTGAAGATATAAGTCAATGTTGTGCTTTGGATTATTCGGCCCAGGGACAATCACGGTCAAAAACATATAAGGCTTCTTCATGCACATCCATGGCGGAACATTGTATGGTGTGACAATGACAGGCCACGATAAATACTATTGACTGGAACTTCCAAAGGGGTTAAAACCATCTGTACACAGACCAAGCCGCACATTTCGAGTCTCCATTGCAAAGTCTGGATGCATGTCGTTAAATGTCAACCACGCTTCAGCATCGGACGGATGTATCATCTCTCCATATTTAGTGCGGTGCGCTGCATGCCACCTCATATGCCTAGCTGTTGCCTCTGAAGCATACAATCTTTGTAATCTGGGGCCCTGGGGGAGGGGAAATAATGAAATTGTTTCCGCGAAACTTTATCGCCTTTACTGCTTCATCTCCATCTAGAAGTTTCACAAATATAATAGCAAGTTGCATTCGCTTTATTCCCCCAATATATCATACATCCATTAGGACAACAATCTATCTTCTCAACGTGTAATCCAAGGGCAGCTATTTATTTTTTTGTTTCAAATAAGTTGTTTACCATCGTATTCTGTTCTGGTAACACTTCGTTCACAATAGCAGAAATATCGTCGTAACACCTCTTAGTGAGACGATGGTCTGTCTACAGGTTTGTAAGTCGACCAATAATAAATATCTTGGTGTGATTTTTACAACCTTCAAATAATGGACTATTTACAGAATTTAACATTTCAAAGACAAAATATAACATTTCAAAGAACTGTCGACACTGAGGGTTTAAATATTCGTCAATGTGTACCGGTGGTTCATTAACTACTGACACTACATCATACTGGGAGGGAAGGAACTGATGGTAAGTGTCTGGAAATACACTAGCTACTGCATCATGCACCATCTGTGAGTATGGATTTGGATTGTGTGACGATTGCTCTCCCACTACCGCTACAACATCAGATGTTGTTCTTGTCTCTGTATTTTGATGATATTCCCACTCATAGTAATTTTCGACAAACCCCCTTCTCATTAGATGTTCTCTTATTTTATCTGCTTCCTTATAACAACAATTTTTAGACTTTTTACAAGGACATCTAATCTCAGAAATCATGCTTTTTGTACGAGAAATATCTAAAAAACTCTTCCAACCCTCTCATCTATCTTAAACTAAACTTTCCATTTTTTCGTCGGTTGTACATCCAACTTCTTTCTTGCCTAAAAATCATTTTTAACACCTATGTATAATATAATAATATTATATTATTATTATTATTATTATTATTATTATTATTATTATTATTATTATTATTATTATTATTATTATTATTATTATTAAATTTTTGGCCAGAATAAAGGACTATACTACCTATAAATTGCAATCCTTTCCAACTTAATTGCATTAGTATAGAAAACAAGGTCCACCATCAATGAAGGGTTTCCCTTGCCCACACTTCATGTGCATTAAAGCTGAGAGGACCCACATTCCCTATTGTAGCACTTTATTATTATTATTATTATTATTATTATTATTAGTTAAATACCCGTGTAAAATACGAATACTTAAATACTTATATGAACAATGATATTATTTTATAAAATTAATTCATTGACAACATACACTTAATTATTAATCTTTGTACTGTTATGATATAATCATAATCAAAGTGAATAAATAATTTATAATACAACAATATCAAAACAACACTTATAATAATTATTGAAAATTGAGACATAAAATTTAAAAGTCTTTAACGATACGAATATAGTTGAAAAAATAGTCTTTAATTTTCTTTATGATGTGAGATAACAAAAAATTATAGGTTTACATAAGGAAATATAGTGTATCAATATAGATCACATATATTTACATCCAATCAACAAATATTACAATGTGTTAACTCTTTCCTTAAATATGAAGTTAAGTATCAAATATCAATTAATCACAAGCTGTTTTTTATTAGTATATATTTTATGGATTATTGATTTATTGATTATTAAGTATTGATTTTTTTATTAGTTTTATGATTTTACCGTAATCACCCTCAATAAAGTAAATATTTCCTCTCCCAACCACACAAACCAAATGACAATGAATCAAATCAGTCAAATATTAATCCTATCAACTATCAGATTTATAACCCTAATCATATTAAAACAAATCCACTCAAAATCATGTACAAACATTATCAGCCTTTCCAAATCAAATCCTACTTTTCATTCAATTATATTAAATACTCAATGCCAACTTAAGCCATCGTAGTAACTCAAAATTAGATATGGCAATTCAGTTCGAATTCGACCGTAGTCGTATTCGATCTGAGGAAAATAATTTGATTTGAATCCGAGGAAAAAGTTATCCGACTCCGACTCCAACTTTACGATCCGAGTCCGAGTTAGAGACGGACCGAAGTTGGAACTTATTAAAAATCAGACACTCTAACCCGACTCCGACTCTGAAGGAAATCTATCTTTGAATTTGACTTTTACCCTAATTATTTTGTTTCCTTTAGAACTCTAGACATGACTATTTCAAGCTCTCTCTCATACTAATTGTAATTTTCGATTTGAATAACTACTTGGTATTTTTATTTAGATTAATCTATCAGAATAAAAAAAATAAGATAAAGAGAAATAAAATACGCCAAATTAAAAAGCGATAAAATTTTGTTACATTGTAGTTGTAGGACTATTTCTCTTGTTAAACTTGAATTCAAAGTACATATATTTTTGTTAAATTTTTTAGAAAAATGTATTTTGTTAATTTTTTACGCTTTAAATTCATTAGTACAATATCACAACGATTAAGGTTGATAATAATCCGACTCCGCATCCGACTCCGTCCGAGTTGGGGTAAAATTGGAGTTCATATAATCTGACTCCGAGTGGAGGTGGACATAAAAACAAAGTCTGACTATTATCCGGATCAAAATTGGAGTATGTATAATCCAAGCCGAGTCCGACCCATTGCCATCCCTACTCAAAATCATCAAAACAAACATAAACATAAAAAGAGCACAACATAATAAGGAATCAAAAACTTGATAATCAGTATGAATTTTAAATGGATTACAATGTTGTACAAAAAAAAAAACAAATGTAGTAGTAATAAAAACCATTACAAAGCTCCTCTTGTTTACATTACTGAAGATGTTTATCTTAGTTAGGGGATATTTTGAGCATGCTCAACATTTTCGAATGGATAGAGATTCAAAATTTGGGGACCTCAATACTAAATTATGTAGTATCCCAAAACTTTTAAATGTTTTAAAATACAAAATTGTTAAAAGATTTTAAAATTTGCACAAGATTTTTAAAGAATTTATCAATTTTTATTCTGCCTTGGTCCTAACAGTGGTATTCCATGAGGCAACCATCCCGGTATATTCAGGATTTCATTAGTTTAGAATTGGCTTTTTTTTTGGAAATAAGCAAAAAATAAATCTAAAAATAAATTATAATTTTAGATAACAAACCCTATAATAAAAAAATTAATAAAACAAGATAAAAAAAAAATTTCCTAACTTTATTGAAAAAAGGACTAAGAAATTTGAAGAGACCAAGTTGTTTGGAGAATTGTACTCTTAATGGAAATGTAAATGAAAATTTAATTATTATAAATAAAAAGAAAAAAAGAGAAAAGTCTTATAAAGCTTTTTATGGGTAATAAATAACACGTGGCTTAAGTTTTTATTGTATTATTAGAAGTTATTATTATTATTATTATTTTTATTTTTATTATTATTATAACTATTTTTTGATGAATAAAATATTATTTTAGAAAAAATCACAATATAAAATTCGGGCACATTCCAAGATAGCAAAACATAAAACGATACACCATAACACGAAAATTATTAGCCTATTCAACAACGTATGAAGACAAGAAAGTAAACATGAGCCTCAACAAAGTTAAGTACTTTAGCCAACATGTAACCTCATAGCACAATAATACACAACAATCGGCAGCAGACCACGCTTAGAGAGCAGCAAGCCAACAACCCAACAAACGAAATTCGGCAGCAACAACTTAAAAAGTAAAAATTATCATCATACCAGCAGGGTTTATTGTCACCAATCAGGTAGCAGTTATGATCAGTCGACAAAGTAGTTTTCCTTATACCTAATAAAGAAACTCAAGTCAAGCACATGGTAAAAAAAGATTTTACATATACTAATCAACTCATTGTAATAAAAAAAAGAAGTAAAAATTATAACATATAAAATATAATTATAATATATTAACTCATTGAGTTTACCTTCATAAATGAATTGTGTTTCCTTTGACTAGAATGAAAACCTTGTTCATCCTCATCATCTTTATCACCCTCAGAAAAAAAAGGTTTGAGGTTTTTAGCAAAAATAAAATAAAATAAAATAAATAAAAATAAAAAAATCAATTGTAATCCTATTTTACTCATCAAAAGGCTGTGCCAGATTTCATTGATAAACATTTGAACACAAAGAGTTATGATAGGGAGAGTCGTCATCATCATACCCATGCCCCTTATAAGAAACTATGATCAGGATTTAAGGAGGAAAGATTGACGATAACTAATACTTATAAAGAAGAGTGCGGTCAAAGAGTCCCTTGATTCAAGTAAGATCTTCAAAGAGCGTCAGAACCTGCAACAACTCGAAAAGTTTGCAACTTAGACACACGATGACCTTTAACAACAAATCAAAAATAGAAATAGGAATAAGATGCACATAAAGAAAAAAATAAAAAAATAAAATAAAATTAAAATAAGAAAAGAAATGTAAAAATATAATAGGGAGAGTATTAGTCAAAAATTTGAATATGACTTAACATCTATGTTTACCCATTCATAAGCATACTTCATAAAAATTCATTTAAGACTATCCAGTCCAGTGATTTTTATGACTTAACAAAATTTGAATATGACTTAACATCCACTATTTTATCTAGGTTTCATTAATTTCTAATTAATTTATCTACCTCTCTGACAATCAAATTCCTTTAATCTTCTACCTAACTAACTTTGTTCTCCTACTATAAAATTTATTTACCCCTTAAATATTGACCCTCAATCTAAACGGGGCCATAGAAGTAAAACATTTCAATGTTTTCAAATCCATAATCATGTGCTGAAAATCGAAATGTTCTAGCAATAAAAAAGACTAGCTATTCTATACCACCTTTTACAAAAAAAAACTACCTATTCTAATTTCTTTTGCGAAAAACTACCTTATATGACCCAAACGTATGCAAAACACTACGTGCTGACGGAATTCGTTTTTTAATCGTCAAGTTTTGGTTTGACCAAACAAGTTTTTTGCACGTGATGTTATAATTGCACTTATGTGACGATTGCTCCCCTCTCCATAGCTTATTCCTTTCATTGTATTTGCTTCTCATTGTTCATAGAATTAACCTATGCGTGCAACAATTTATTCAAGGTGAAGATTTAGCATTTACTCTTCTAATCTATTGATAAGTTAATTGTTCTTCATCGATTGCATTAAACCAACAACGTATAATTACTTCTTCTCTTTGCTGCATGGATATGTATAATAATCTGCTTCTCACATTTTCTATCTCCTTTAAATTATCTTATTTTATCAATCTACTAACATAACGAAGATTAGATTTTTTTTTTATCAATCTAAACACAAGTTCATCTTTAATTTGTTAATAATGGCTAAAAAGAGGAGAGTGGTGAAGAGAATTACATTTGATTTTAAATGAGTAACTAAATACGGATATTTTTTTTCCTTACGTTTCTTGGTTGTTTGTTATGGTTTAATTTATTGACCTTGTCTTTAATCTTGATTTTTTGATTTTTGCTTCTTTTGTGTGTTTAATTGTAGAAACTATGCTACTATTATTTAACCTATGAGATAATGAATCCAATCAATATTAGATGGTTTTGATTATTTTTTTTTGTGACTATTAATTACAAGACAAAGTATAGACAATTAGATTCATCTATAAAAATGAACCTACTCAGCCCCTCAATTTGGTATCCAATTCAAAAAACTTGTATGTGTTGAACCTCCTTTCAGGATTCTCCTTGGTCCACAAAGTTTTCTTTGCAAAAGGAGCACCATAACCACACTTATCAACCTTCCATTTTACTATTGAAGAAGATGAGGGCATGGTTTGAATGCAATAAATAAGGAAGAAGATGTAAGAGTTTGGTAATAACAGGGGCTGAAATCTACTTCAAAATATGGAAAATGGACTTAATTAATAAGGGAAGGGAAAAGAGGAAAGAACAGGAAATTGCAAGGAAAATAGAACAAATACAGAGGAAAAGGTAGATTTAGTAACATCACGTGGGAAAAACGTGCATGGTCAAAAAAATATTTAAAGGTCAACAATCGGATTTTGTCATGTGGTAGAGTTTTGCATACGTTTGGATCATATAAGTTAGTTTTTCACAAAAAAAATTAGAACGAGTAGCCTTTTCTACAAAAGGTGGTATACAATAGGCAGTTTTTTTTTTTTTTTATAATGTATTTTTTGAACAAACCATATGTATTTCATCAAATTTGATGTAATATTTATTGTTTTTGATAAATATTATCTCTAATGTTAATTATTATTGTAAACATTATCACTAATTTTAATTACGTATCGAGACTGTCGCTCCTACTACAAATGGTCTAATTAAATACATCATTCCCTTTTTAATCCGTTGAGTATTATGACTTATCTCTAACCATTCAATCACTCGACTAAGTCGTTGCCCGACTGAATGGGTTGCTTCAGTAATCTGTTTGGTAGAATACACAAGGGACAGCTAATCCCAAGGCAACTACTGACCAAGACGCTGCTCGATATCTTAACGGGTCGTTGAAGTTAAGAGTATGCATACCCCCATGGTGGCCCTTATTAGGATTGCGCCATTGGAGACCAAATTACTCTATTGGGTACCAATTTTCGATTTTCCGTATTAGGAATATCCTTTTCACAACTCTATTAGGTATTCCAAACCAATTCATTAAAATAAGTTTTTATTACTTTTTAAATTAGTTATTTGTGAGAAACCTAACCAGATGACGCTATATTGTATTAGTAAAGTTATTTAACTAGGAATGTAAAAATGAAATAATAACAAGTATTTAAAATGGAGGAAAGAAAGTCATATTAGGTTTAATGTAGATAAAATTTGAATAACTTTCTAGGGTATGTCTATGTAAATTAAAGGTAATATGGAAAGAAACTGTACTTTCTATTTTGCCTCTCATACGATTTGTTGGCTGCTACTAGTAATTTTGTGACTTTTACGATAGAGTAAACACAACGCAACACGACGTACTTCTTGACAAGGATGATAGATTATAAGGTAGAGCTCGAGAGATTGAAAAAGAGTACAAGAAAGACCGAAGATTTCTTAAAGGATATGATTGGAATGTTATATGAATAATCAAGACTTAATAATTGACTTGGCCTGGTACAAAATTAGAATGAATAGAGAAGAAATAATAGTATTACATTGAATAATACAAGTTGTTGGAGTAAAGAGCATAATACTCTTTTTGAATACAACATAGAATTATTAATTTCATACATTGATTAAGGATATGATTGGTTTTCAGGGCAGGCTGAAAACATTGATTATCCTTGGATTATTTGATTAAACATAAACAATATAGTAGCGATTACTGAATTAGAAAAACATTATCAAATTATTGATTAGAACGAGGCAAGATGCTTCCTAAACCAGTCCAGTAGCTCTTGATTTTTGCCAAGTTGTCTAGTTTCTCAGTAGCGGTGCCAGGTGTGTCGGTGACACGAGCATAGGTATCTCCTTTAAAAAGGCACCATCTATGCCATTTTCAAAGATAGTCCCTCTTAATGTCACCTATTTTTGGCGTATGGGGCTACTGTTCAACAGTTTTCCAGCACCCTCATAGAAGATACGAGCATAGTTATCTCCCTTAAATAGGTAAACTTCATAAGGACGTGATGTCTCAAATGCAGCATCCAACCCATTCGCAAAAACAGTACCCTTCAAATAAGGGAATACCTGTTCAATTGGGGAAGGCCCTACCAGGAGCTTGTTCTTTGGGTTTTTTAGACCGTAAGACCATTTGGCACAAAGGTTACCGGAGAAGATAAATGCAACTCCTTCTTCTACAGAAGGGAAAGCACAATCTATAATTAGTAAACAAGTGTCATTATAATATTGTGTCCATATCTGAAAGCAGCGGTTACATAAATAGGGCTTTACATTTTCGGTTATTAATTAGTAACTTTTGATCATAATTAAAATTAATAAGACTTCTTTGTTTATGCGTAATTAAGGGGATTAATATGGCACATGCAACTTCCTTGCTCACGTATACTTTTTAGGTTACATTATAATTATTTAGAATTAAACAAGTGTGTTCAAATTAGTAAAGTATTATCATTATAATACTTTTTAGGTTACATCATTTAATGTATTAAAAAATCATAAAAGTATATTTTATTTGAGTACAAGATATTTCAAGATGGTTAAAACATAAAGCCATAAAATTTTATTTTTTTGTTTGTACAAATATATCAGAAATTTTATTAAAGTCGTGCATCTCTAAAATACGTATATGAATTAGGTGTAAACTGCAGTATTATAATATAACCAACTTTCTTATAATAATACTTCAAGCTAGATTGGAAACGTATCATAAGTAGCAATACTATATTTGTGTTTACATTGGTAAACTATCATTCGACAAACTCTAAAATACGAGTGTATTAAGATAAGTTCATCTTTATTACATTAACCTAATAATAATTAACATGATATTTATGCTTTAAATATTTATGCTCAATGCAAATAGATCTTGGAAAATATTATTCAATTCCAAAGTGTGTTTTTAGGCTCATAGTACCGAAAATATCTTAAAGTTGCCCCCAAATCGCTTTAGTTGAGAATCGAAAAATCTGAATTTGAACTGCAATCTATTCTTATAACCGACATAGTACCATTGATCGCGATCAAGATAATCCAATAGTGACCAAACTGAGTCATATTTACCCCAAAGTATGCACGAATTTGAAGTAAGTCTGGCTATAACCGACACAACACGAACCAATTTTCAAATTCTTATAAGTATCCAAATTGTTTTTAACCGAACTATTGTAAAAGCAAATTAATTTTTAAGTTAAAACAATTCAAAACTTAAGAAAAATTATGTAACCAATTAATGTGCACTGATGATAACACTTTGGTTGCAGAGGTTACTGTATGTGAACTGCAGCAGAATGACAAGAAAAAGATGCTTCAGGCTTAACTAGAAATTTAGAGGAATTTCTAGAGAAGATACAAGATGTCTGAAGGAGCAGATGATCAGAATAATTTAGAGTTGAGTTAGAGTTGGATGACAATTGATGAAAATTAAAAACCTTAAAAGGCGTACTGCATATCAAGAAGCCCTCAAAATATTTAGCATAGAACTTTGAGGTTTCGCATATTTAAACTTGGTAACCATTTTTGATAAAATGCAACCTTAGTATAATATTGCTGTTGCTGTAGTTTGGTGTCCTTCATATGTTGATCACACACAATACTAGGATGCTGCATATGTTGAGTTTCATTATATTCAACAGAAACCTATCAAGAAGACATTAAGAATGGAACGTTGAAAAAAAAGGAACAGGGAAGCTAAACATGACTTAGTTGACTGGCTTGATAAACGATTTAAGATATCTAACCCTAAAAGTCAGTATTAAAATAGATATATGTGCAACAAGGAGGAGATTATAACTGGACAATCACTGGCACTAAATTATTTGTTCATTCAGCCAATCTGATTTTATGGGATCACTGGCACTAAATTATTTGAGACTTGTGTACTCGATCAGTGTGGCCTTTGATGGATTTGAACTGAAAGCCTTAAAGAGGTTCAACAATGAAAAACAAATGAAAAATATAAGCAAAGATGAACACAAGTATTTTATGAGGCATCTTGAATACCTCCCCCTCAAATGTAGTTTTATTATAAATGATTCAACAATACAATTATAATAAACCTCCCTTATCTTGAGAACAAATCTCTCAAGGTCACAAATACTAATTAAAAGTAAGAACACTCTCAAAGATGGATTTTATTGTGGCTTTACCTAGATTTCAAAGAGGTAAAGATTCAATCATGGTGGTTGTTGATCGATTCTCAAAGATGACCCATTTTATTCCTTGCCATAAGACCGAAGATGTAATGAAAGTAGAGGGGTTGTATTTCGAGGAGGTGGTTCGTTTCCATGGAGTCCCACGCACCATTGTTTCGGTTCGAGATACAAAGTTCTTAAGTGATTTTTGGAAATCAATGTGGCGCCTAATGGGAACTAAGTTGCTGTTTTCTACCTCACATCACGCACAAACCGGCGGTCAAACCGAGGTGGTGAATAGGGTTCTTGGTTCTTTGTTTAGGACCTTGGTTAGTAAAAGCACCAAAGATTGGGATGTCAAGCTTGCTCATGCCGAGTTTGCTTATAATAGAACTCCTAGTGCTACTACAAAGTATTCTCTGTTTGAAGTAGTGTATTGTTCTAACCCTTATGTTCCAATTGATCTCATAGCATTGCCACAAGATAAGTTCATCCATGGAGGTGCAAAGGAACTAGCTGAGTTCATGATGAAAATACACAAAGAGGTGAGGAAAAACATTGAAAAGGTCAATGAAATCTACAAGAAGCAAGCCAACAAAAGAGTCAAAAACGTGACAGAATTCGAAGTTGGTGACCTAGTGTGGATCTACATGAGAAAAGAAAGGTTTCCAAATCAAAGGAAAAACAAGCTCATGCCCCGAGCTGAAGGTCCATTCGGAATAGTGGAAAAGATCAACGACAATGCCTATAAGGTCGATTTGGGAGGTAAGTATGGCGTTTCAAGCACTTGCAATGTGGGAGATCTTGCACCGTACTATGATGATGAGGAATTGAGGGCAATTCCCTTCGAAGAAGGGGAGGATGACCAAAGTGGCCAAGGGTCGAATAGTCCAAATATCCAAGTCTAAGAATCCAACTTCGGGGAATTGATTTTATCCAAGTCTTTTTTCGACGTTACTCCAATGGATTTTGGCGTGCATGGTCCATATAGTTGCTCAAATGGTTGCACTTTGCTAAGCGTGACTAACTACTGATTAAATTAGTTGGATTCTCCCTTAAAGACGTCAATTGGGTCGGTTACAAGGAATTAATTCCAAACGGTTTTGGAATTCAAAGGGGCGTGTTTTAAGAAGATTTAAAGCTGGTTTTTAATTTCATTTAAGATACCAAATGATTTTGGAATTCAAAGGGGCGTGTTTTAAGGAGATTTAAAGCTGGTTTTTAATCTCATTTAAGGGGTGTTATTAGGTGTTTTTTTCTGGTTTATTTGCTGAATAAAGAAGCTTAAATGGGAGGAGTAATGAGGACGGTTACAAAGGCGCAATTCAAGGGCAGCTTTGAATGACGGTATTGAACAGTTTTGAGAGATTGATTGCTGGACGTTTTGCTTAGTTAATTCTTCCTTATTTTAAGCTCAAGTTGAGTAGTCAATTAATAGTTTGTAATGGGGATTAATTAGACGGTTATGATCCAAATTAATTGGCCCATTATTTCAGTTTTGTTCAGTTGTAGATGCAATTAGTTGATGTACTAAAGCTATAAATGGCGTGCTGATTATCAATGAAAACACATCTGAAAATTGCCAAAAACAACTAAGTGTGTTTGTTAATTTTGACTAAGTGTAAGTCGGACTTGATTTCGAAATTTGCATGTTTTTCAAATTTGAAGAGTTTACGTTTTAGTGAGTGTTCCTAAAACTAAGACTTGTAGTTGACAAATAGGTGAGAGTTCCCTAGTC
Organism: Amaranthus tricolor; assembly: GCF_026212465.1. Lineage (NCBI taxonomy): Eukaryota > Viridiplantae > Streptophyta > Magnoliopsida > Caryophyllales > Amaranthaceae > Amaranthus > Amaranthus tricolor. The sequence goes on from NC_080054.1 coordinate 10,890,226, forward strand.
AATACTACGCCTAAGCAAGTAAGTGACAGTTCCTCCTTGTTATATCCTCAAGTTAAGGGTAAGAGTTCCCCTAAACTATCTTGATTAACCCAATCGATCTTCCAAAATTTAGCTAAACACGAAACACATTAATCCAATCCCTTTGTGAACAAGTTTTCTTTTTGTTTACACATCAAAAGAGAGTCTAAAGTCTCCAATATTAAAAAAACCCATGGGAAAATCAAAGTATCATTGTGCCCAAAGGTTCTTCACATATCTTTTCTCTCTCATATATATATAAGCTTTTTTTGGGAATATTACGTTACCTAAGAATTTTCGTGGATTAGTGATGAAATAGTTGATATTATTGATAGTTAATTACAAGTGGTGATTATTATAAGAAATCAGTGAAATATTATATTATTATGGAAAGCTTTTTTAAACCTAATTTGTATAGATAATATGCACTCTATTTGTTTCAAAATGTTAATTAAGTTTGATATCTTGTACTATGATTATAAAAGTAATTACTAGATGTTTAATTTCATGTTTTATAAATGAAACTATAAATCTGAACTTAACAATCAAATGGGTTTACTTGATTAATGATTTTGTTATGCGGATAAGCAATACGTAAGGAACCTTAATCATTCTTGAAATCCCCTATTGAATTTGTGGAGTAATGAAATTATTTTATTCATTTTTAAACCAGATTGAAAATTTTTTCCATAAAAGAAAAGACTTTAAATAATACCTACAAAAGGTAACAGCCAAAACAAAAATATGTAATTATCATTGGATAAATTCTCAAATAGTATGGTTTATGACCAGATTATATTATTGGCTTAAGTTGATATATTTTTTATACTTTTAAAGTAATCACCAATAATTTTAAAATGATTACTTATAATCTTAAAAGTGATTAATTATAATATTTAAAGTGGAGTTTTAAAGTAATTATATATAAAATCAAATAATCACTTACAATCTTATAATAATCAGTAAATTAGACTAATTATATAGATTTGTGTTATGATTATATAATTAACCATCTTTAATATTGGATTTGTTATGTGATACACAATTTGGTAACTTTTTTGTTAAAAAAAACGTTAGACTGTTTGTTTTCACTCAATGACCATGAAAACCAGAATTACTCATCCCTTCACATTCAATGCAAAAATTAATTTATTTTTTCTCCCAAAATACAAATCTTAGATACTTTCCAAAAAAAATTAATAAATTAGTTTCTGCTATTAAATTGATGTGAAATTTTATTTATTGCAAGCCACGGTGAACGCCTAGTTCGCGTCAAACACAAAATAGTTAGGGTAAAGAAATTGCAAAATTGCTTGAAAAAAAAGATAAATCTTTTTCTCAAAAGGGGGTCCAATGTCTATCAAATATTGAAAAAATCCAAGGAAAAATCAAAGTATCAGTATGCTCAAAGGTTCATATATTTTTTTCTCTTATTTCAGCTATTTTTTTTATCATATGAAATTAAAGATGATAAAAATTAAAATCGTAAATTGGATAGAGTGAAAAAAAATGTAGCAAATATAAAAATGAGATGAAGTATTAATCAAGTTGACGATTGGCCTTAAATAAATATTCCCATATTTGGTTTCAATTAATTTGGTCAAGGGTTACTTATTTTCTTACTGAACTATCATAACTATACAACAATTGTGTTCACATTGGTCATTATCATTGTACAAATTCTCAAATAGGATGGTTTATGATGAGATTATATTTATTGGTTTAACTTAATGTTTTTTTTGTACTTTTAATGTAATCACCTATCATTTTAAAATGATCACTTATAATCTTAAAAGTGATTAATAATAACATTTAAAGTGCAGTTTTAAAGTAATCACATAACATTTAATAATCAATATTTTTCAAAACACGCATATAAATTAATTCAGAAAGATCAAAACTACATTTATACACGGCAAAATAGTGAAATTTTTACAAGTATTTAAAAAGGACGAAGTACAAACTATGCATTAACATTGTCGGCTATAAAATATTACATACAATGCACATAGAAAATAAAAGAAGAAATATTTTTGTTATTAATTAGTAACTTTTGATCCATTCTTAAAGTTGCCCCCAAATCGCTTTAGCCGAGAATAGGAAAATCTAAATTTGAACTGCGATCCATTCTTGTAACCGACATAGTACCATTGATCGCGATCATGATAATCCAATAGTGACCAAACTGAGTCATCTTTACCCCAAAGTATGCACGAAATTGAAGTAAGTCTGGCTATAACCGACTCAACAGGAACTAATTTTCAAATTCTTATAAGTATCCAAACTGTTTTTAACCGAACTATTGTAAACGCAAATTAATTTTTAAGTTAAAACAATTCATAACTCAAGAAAAATTATATAACCAATTAATGTGCACTGATGATAACTCTTTGGTTTCAAAGGTCACTCTATATGAACTGCAGCAGAATGACGAGTAAAAGATGCTTCAAGCTTAACCAGAAATTTAGAAGAATTTCTGGAGAAGATACAAGATGTCTGAAGGAGTAGATGATTAGAATAATTTAAAGTTGAGTCAAAGTTGGAAGAAAATTGCTTAAAATTAAAAACCTTAAAAGGCGTACTGCATATCAAGAAGCCCTCAAAATATTTAGCATAGAACTTTGAGGTTTATCATATTTAAACTTGGTAACCTTTTTTGATAAAAAACAACCTTAGTATAATATTGCTGTTGCTGTAGTTTGGTGTCCTTCAAATGTTGATCACACTCAATACTAGGATGCTGCATATGTTGAGTATCATTATATTCAACAGAAACCTATCAAGAAGACATTAAGAAAGGTGGAACGTTGAAAACAAAGGAAGAGGGAAGCTAAACATGACTTAGTTGACTGGCTTGATAAACGATATAAGATATCTAACCCTAAAAGTCAGTATTAAAATAGATATAGGCAACAAGGAGGAGATTTTAACTGGACAATCACTGACACTAAATTATTTGTTCATCCAGCCCATCTGATTTTATGGGATCAAGGTTTTAGCATTGTTGTGACTTGTGTACTCGATCAGTGCGACCTTTGATGGATTTGAACTGAAACCCTCAAAGAGCTTCAACAATGAAAAACAAATGAAAAATATAAGCAAAGATGAATACAAGTATTTTATGAGGTATCTTGAATACCTCTCCCTCAAATGTAGTTTTATTATAAATGATTCAACAATACAATTATAATAAACCTCCCTTATCTTGAGAACAAATCTCTCAAGGTCACAAATACTAAAGCAAAGTAAGAACACTCTCAAGTTTTTAACAATGTAATAGCCCTCTCAACAATGTGTTTTTTGGTGGTCTTTGTTCTATAAATGATACTCCCTTTTATGGAAGGTGAGTATCATTCCTAGAACCTCTCAATTACTCACCATAAAGCACTTTTAACAACCATATTAACTATGACAATAAACATTAGAGTAATGCACCACATTATTGCATAATCACTACAAATTCTGACCAAAAACAGCGACTACCGCTCCATCGAGCCACTATTACTCTCAGTCGAGCGAGCTTCCAATGAAGCTACTGTCTCAATTTGCACATTCCGCTCGATCAACACACTTCCGCTCGACCGATTGACACTTGCTTTAACAGGATTGATGGACAAGAAGTCTACTAATCTAAGTGAAAGTTTGATAACAATGAGCAAGAAATCTACTGATATAGGTCTTATGAAAGTTTAGTTTATCATCATTTATAATTCCTACCAAATATATTCGATGAAAGCCATTTGTAGTTTGTGAACCACTAACTGCTTGTTTGGAAATTTCTGAAAGTGCATGTTGAACTGCTATTTTTTGCTGCAAGGTTTTTGATAGACATTTAGTGTTCTTACATTTAGTGTTGTTGGTTTCTAAGATCTGTTTACTAGAGGTATAGACATTTAAGCCGTAAAAGTTGTAATCAATTTTGATTTCCCAAAGAACTCTGAAACCTATCTGCCCAGAGTATGTTATGTTCTTTCTTTCTATTTTGGTCAGATTTTTGCCTTTTCTGATAAGTACTTTATGCTTATTAATCTATGTGCCGTTCAGGTTGGTCGTTCTGGAAGATATGGACACCTTGGGTTGGCTGCTATTCTAATAACATATGAGGATCACTTTAATTTGTAAGTGTTGAGAACTTGCTTTCTTGGGAGCAACTTCAATTGGGATACTAAGCAAATCTTTTTTTTTTCAGATACAAAATAGAACAGGAGGTTGGAATTCCTCCGCTTATGGATCAATGTATCTACCGTTGTTGATAAAGCAGAAATCGTCTTATGGTGAGTGAGTGAAAACAAATATTAGTAATTTCTTTATTTCCTTAAAAATGGTTACTTCCTAGACTATGTGAATTGAAATTGTAAATATTTATGAGAAAAATTAAAGTCACGTCAAGAAAACAAGACTGTTAGATAATAGAAAAAGATAATACAAGTATACAACTGTTAAGGGGAGGAAGTGATTGCAATTTGCAAAACAATGGAGATGACTAAATCCTTTTTAAGATAATCAATTTTTGTAATGTATCATAAAACTCCCTTTTTGTTAAGTGTTAGGATTATTGAATAGATACTTAATTTCTCTCCACACTATATGCATGAACGAAGTGTGCATTCAAATGTTTGAAATGTCAACAAGAGATAACTTGAGGTTTATTTGAAGCCAATGTACTGTTCAAGATAGTTTTAGTGTTGGAATTCACAAAAGACAATTTGTGTCGGCTTTTAGACAATGAAAATGACCTCTATTTATATTTAACCAAAATTTAACGCATTTCTTAAAATTTTGTGTATTAGGATTGTGCTATGTAACTGCTATACGATTTTGATCTCTTATTGGTTGGGGAATCTAGAGAATCCCTATTTTGATTTCTTACATGAAAACTACACTTGAATAGCTTACTTATATACATATATATATATATATATATATATATATATATATATATATATATATATATATATATATATATGTATATATATATATATATATATGTATATATATATATATATATATATGTATATATA